>NC_140987.1:246102118-246369501 GCF_052327205.1 Somniosus microcephalus
ACATACAATGACATACATATCCATTTCTTGATCCTGGGTATTGACTTTTTTTGGGTGGGACACTTGTTTGTCTTATTTTTACGCAGAATGAATCCTAATTCTAAATAGATTGGGAGAAGGGGAAGTGCAACAAGACCTGGGGTGTCCTTGTACACCAGTTGCTGAAGGTAAGCATGCAGGTGCAGCAGGCGGTTAAGAAGGCAAATGGTATGTTGGCCTTCGTAGCGAGAGGGTTGGAGTACAGGAACAAGGATGTCTTGCTGCAGTTGTACAGGGGCCTTGGTGAGACCACATCTTGAGTATTGTGTGCAGTTTTGGTCGCCTTATCTGAGGAAGGATGTTCTTGCCATGGAAGGAGTTCAGCGAAGATTCACCAGGCTGATACCTGGATGGCAGGAATGACGTATGAGGAGAGATTCGGACGATTGGGCTTGTACTCGCTGGAGTTTAGAAGAATGAGAGGGGATCTTATTGAAACTATAAAATTCTGACAGGACTGGACAGACTAGATGCAGGACGGATGTTCCCGATGGCGGGGGAGTCCAGAACTAGGGTCACATTCTAAAGGTAAGGAGTAAGCCATTTAGGACAGAAATTAGGAGGAATTTCTTCACCAGAGAGTGGTGAACCTGTGGAATTCTATACCACAGAAGGCAGTAGAGGCCAATTCATTAAATATATTCAAGAAGGAGTTGGATATAATTCTTAAGGCTAAAGGGATCAAGGGTATGGGGAGAAAGCAGGGACCCGCGTACTGAAATTGGATGATCAGCCATGATCGCATTGAATGGCGGAGCAGGCTCGAGGGGCCGAATGGCCTACTCCTGCTCCTATCGTCTATGTTTCTATGCTCACCGTTGGTCTAATACGTCTGTAGTAGCCAAAATGAGATAGTCCTACCTGCAACCATTCAGAAGGCAACCATTCAGGTCAGGCAGTCGACATTGCCACAGACCTGATGAGCATCCGGTTTACGAGTGAGGCAGAATTCCTCAGCCAGATCAAGAAGCTCCCATCAGCCATTCTCTGTTTGCAGCGGGTCTGTCGTATCTGCACACCACCTCCACAGCTCTGCGAACACTTTCACATAAAAAAGTTATTTACCGCACATTGCAGCAGAAAAAACAATTCTGCTGAGATTTTGTAATCCCCATCATTGCTTGACACTTGGGAGCTAAGTGTCGTCGCACTAAAGAAGGGCGCACTGGGAACAGAGTGGTGCAGTTCTCAGTAAGACAATTTTCTCTGCTAAATTGCAGCCAAAAAACTTATATAGAGAAGAATGTATTGAAATCTGCACTATTCCTCTTTTTAACATTGGGGTGGTGTGGGGTTAGTGTACCTGTGTGTCTAGGTTGCACCATGTCAAGATGGGACAGACTTGTTAGACCGTCTGCTCTATTTCTGTCCTTTTTTTGTATGTGTTGTAAATGCTGACAGGCAATGAACTAAAATTTACAGTCAATAGCTATAACGTTCAAATATAGCAGCATCTCTTGTGACTAGTGGTTTTAAAACTATGTGCTGAAATATTTGTTTGAACAAATGTAGGAAGTAAGATTAATCTACACAGGAAAATAAGTGCCCAAAGTATTGGAATTCAACCATGTGTCGTGATGCCAATATCCAGCATTTGAGTAATTTGAATCAGGCAGGTGACTAATCTCCAGATGTTAGGTCTTACTGTTTTGCCGTTACCTTCCTAAATCCCTTTTGGTAACTTCACCACACTTGATGCCAACAACAAAATTCCTCGTCATCTTTCATTTCACGGCTAGTTTACAGCCATTACCTTGTAACAATGTGGGTTTCAGTCTCAGCTAATCCAGGCAGGCAGTCGGTTATCTACCAGAGTCAGTCATCGGATGTCTTTTAACAATTTCAAAAAATGTTGCTCTCTCACGGTTAATAAAAACATTAGCTCCAGGTTTTTAATGCAGGCAGGAGTGGCTCAGTTTTAATCACCCATGGAAACATCTGATGGTGGCAGTGAGTGAAAACGTCTGTAAGGAGCTGTAACATTCCAGTGACGGCATCTGGTAAATTCTGTAAAACTCTTGTATTATAAACAAAACCACCTCCACAATTAATGAAGGACCTGTTTGTCAAAAAAATCCCTGGGTAAGCTATATTCATTCAGACTCCCCTCAGCGAGCAACTTCTACATTGATGAGCAGTGACACTTTCTTTCATATTTGGGACTTCCTCACAAAAACGTGATCACACGCACCCATGTGTTTCACAATATTTTGTATCCTACTTATACACCTGGAGGTCGCTATCATTTATAATGATAGATTTGGCCATTTAATGAGGTCAAAGTCTAGTCTGCCTAACAGGCCACTGAAAACTGAAATTACCTTTTTCAAAAGCGATGTTAAGTTTTCCCTGCACAAGACTTGGCTTGTGTCCACCATATGTCTTCATATATCAGAAAGCACAGGAGTACAATCTATTTTACTGGAACTGTTTATGGCTTCACTGGATATTTCCACTCGATCCAAACAGAACCAAAAGTAACAATAAAATAGATCCAACATCTTTCACCAGATATCCATCTGTGAGGAGTCTGAGGTAACCATATTGTTTCATTTCAAAAGGAATGTTAAAAACACCTTGTATCAATTAAGGGAGATTTGTTCTATTACGGATACAGCATTGATAATGGAATTAAAATGATTGAGTGTGTTTAATGCATGAGCAGCACTTTCCCCCTCTGGCTTGGTTTGCAGATTTGTGGATCCCTTATGCAACTGACCTGTAAAGGATGAAAGAAAGACTAGCATTTCTATAGCACCTTTCACAACCTCAGGATGCCCCAAAGCTCTTTACAGCCAATGAAGCACTTTTTAAGTGTGTTCACTGCTGTAATGTAGGAAACGCGTCAGCTAATTTGCACACAAGATCCCACAACCAGCAATGTGATAATGACCAGACAATCTGTTTTAGTGATGTTGGTTGAAGGATAAATATTGCCCAGGACACTGGGGAGAACTAGCCTGCTCTTCTTCAAATAGTGGCCTGAGAGAGCAGATGGGGCAATGGTTTAACATCTCATCCAAAAGATGAATGATGGTAGCTCTCACCGTACTGGTTGTCTCACCGCATCAGATGTCTCACCGCACCGCTGCATCTCCCTTCCCCAACACTGGTGGCCTACCTTCCAAATAGTAAGAGAGCAAGTGGGGTAGAAATTCCATGTGGGATCTCGCAATGGAAACTATGGAGAAACAGTGTGAATGGCCGTTTATGTAGTTTCTCTGGGTTTGGTGGGGGGGGCAAGAGAAAACCCCAGAAATTCCATTCAGTATATTTAGAAGACAGCAGCCAATTCGAGTGTTTTGGTTTTTAGCAGTGACGAACAAGCTACGTAGCGATCCTTACTGCCACCTCTGCAAATCCTGTGGGAAATTCCCACTGAGTGTATACCCTTAATTACTCACTTACAGACTGACAGACAGATACACAAACAGACACATACAGACACAGAGTCTGCCATCCAGTTTTCCCACTTCTGAATTTTCCTTGTTCAGTCCAGATTTCCATATGTCTCGTTGTCATTATTTTATGTACACCACATGGGATAATGAATTCCTTTACTAGCTCACAGACCACCCATCTTCAATGCAGAGCAAACACAATGTATTCTGTTCATAGGAACATGCTTTTTTTTAGCAAGGTATGTGAAAGTGGTTGTGAGTGCATTGGGTTGTAGCTTTAATATTAGTTTCCCAGAATATTTAGGAAATAAATAAAAAATTCAGATTCAACTGGTTTCTTTGAACACCCCTTCTTCATAGTGATGTTTAAAAATTAATCCCTTTCACATTTTAAGCATCAAATAATGGGTCCACAGAAAGCCACGATAGCCCTGAGCTGCCTACATGCTTTCTATTTCATATGTTGTAGAACATAGGTCGCCCGTGGTAATCAGTCGACCTGTCGGTCTTGCCTGGTGACACTGTGTTCCTCCTCTGATCTTTGAGTGTGAAATATATTTATCCCGCTGGGAAAATTCGATCAGAAAAAGGATCCTGGTTTCTTGATGTCATAAGGTGGTCCACCTTTAGTATTAATCCTGTTCTTTGCAGAATAAATGAGATTACTCCAATTTTATTGCATTTTCGTACGAAAATAGTTGCCAGATTTGAGAAATAAATTTCAATGAGAATAAGACACTGTGAAGTAACTTTTAAATTAACTTCACCTTATTTTGTATTTACTTGTACATAAAGCAAAGAAAATAAAGCACAATAATACTACAGGAAACTCCCTGATCACTGTCGCTAAATGGCATAGTGAATGGCACAGAGAAGACACTGAGCTTGATCCTTGAATGAATGGATCTTACCTCAGTGGTAGTAGGGGCACTTGGAACTTGACTCCATCCAAGGCTGGGATGGGCAACATTGTCAGAGTTCCCCCCCACCCGAATGTTACCCAGTAATCGCCTGCTGTAAATCCCCTGCTGCTAATCCTCTGCTGTTCCTGCTGACTATTACCCAGATATCCTTTGCTGTTTCCTCCTGACTATTACCCAGATATCCCTTGCTGTTTCCTCCTGACTATTACCCAGATATCCTTTGCTGTTTCCTGCTGACTATTACCCAGATATCCTTTGCTGTTTCCTGCTGACTATTACCCAGATATCCCTTGCTGTTTCCTCCTGACTGTTTCCCAGTAATCCCCTGCTGTTAATCCATCCCGATTTTTACCCAGATATCCACTGACTGTTAATCCCTTGCTGGAAAGCACATATCTGTGGACACTGGGTGAAAAATAAATCATGGTCTGCTGGGATCATCTCCAGAGTCCAACAGTGTGTCGACACTCAATGTTTAGACACACATATTAAGAACAGCCACTTGTTTGAGGTAATGGAGGGCAGCAAGTGTCTGCGTCTTTTACGGAAGGAGTGACAAGATTAGGAAATGTTTTTAAAAATGGATAAATTTGTGAAATTTGGGCTATTGTGAGAATGGAAGCTGTAAGATCTACACAGTGAGCAAGTCGGGGTTAAGCATCAGGCAGCTTTCCCTCGCCATGGTGCAGGTCTTGTGTGAAGAATCTTGTAAAATAATCTTGATTAACACTAGCCCTGGTAATAATAATTTCCTATCTGAATGCTCCAAGCAGACCTGAATCTCAGAGGATCTCTATATTAAGGACTGGCATTAATCTTGTAATTAGACCCGATGGGCTAGAAGTGATAGTTTCTCAGATATTTTATTGTCATCACATGAGCACAAATCCAAGTGGTTTTAGATAAGCTTTTCTCATTTTTACTATGCTAATTATCAATCTGTATTAACTTTCTTATAAAGTTTATAAGCTTGCTGTCCCTGCTAGAAACCACATATCAGTGGATTATTTAAAAGTTTGACAGGACACATTAGAAGAAAATGTTTTGATGGCCCTAATATAAAATAAAATTTGATACATTTAATGTTTAACAGCTCCCAGTAAAATACACTTTTTATTTCCTTGAATAAATGAGACATTGGCCTGAATTTTAATATGGAGGCAGGTTGGGAGCGGGAGGGTGGGGGGCTAGAAGGCGGTTGGGAAACCTGGGAGGACGGGTTTCCCGCAGGCCCTCCCGAATTTAATGGCAGAGCCTGATTTACATTTCAAGCCTCTGTTTTCCACCTACAACCAGCTAGATGGAGAGGCTGGCTGGCTGCGGGCGGGTAGGCTTACAGCACTAGGCCGCAGAGAGGAGGGAGGGAGAGATCGGGTGGTGGCCCGGGAGTGGTCGGGGCCGGTGGAGGACCATGGGGCTGGCGGTGGGGGGGGGGTGCGGGGGGAGGGAGGATTGGGGCTGGAGCATTGGGAGGGAGGGAGGGGGGAAGGATCAGGGCCAGAGCTTTGGGGGAGAATCGGGGGGAGGGGGTGGAAGAAAGGAAGATTCGGGGCAGGCCTGAGGATCATTAGTGGGGATGGGGGGAAGCATCGGGGCTGGCCGGAGGAGCATCGGTAGGGTGGGGAGTGGGGAGGGGGGAGTCCGGGAAGGTGGTCTGAGTCCTTGTGGGGGGGTCTCCGATCATGGGGGGGTGGGTGAGGCAGGGACGCTGGATCCAGTAGGTAAGTGTGTTACCTCCTGGATCCAGCAGTCCTCGCCTTACTTTAGATGGCAGGTTCCCAGAGGCCCGAGAAATCCAACCAGCTAGAATTAAATTTGTAATATTGGTTAAATCAGAGGCATGCCAGCCTCATTATAATATTTAAATAGGTGACCCACCTTCTGGGAGCGGGTTGGTTGCCCGCCCCCTGGGAGCGGGTTGGCTGCCCGCCCCCGTCCTACCTCTGTTAAAACTGAAAGTGGGAGGTTTGGAGGCGGGTTGGGGTCAGGATTCAATTTTTTAACACTTTAACCTCCCGTTCGACCCCAACCCACCTGTTTTTTGAGGTTAAAATTCCCCCCATTGAGTGAATTGAAAAAAAAAGCATTTCAAAGGAAGATATTAATTGTTCTGCTTACCACATTCAAAATGAGCTTTTGGAAAGCTTTTGACCTTTTTTAAAGATGGATGAACAGAGAAAACAATCAGAAACCATCATGGATAGTCATAAAGGCATTCGAATACAGCAAAGTGTTAAAATGTGCAAACGATGGAGTGTGGGAATTATTTTGTAAACAGGAATATGTGAAGATTGTTCTGGTGTGATACAGGCATTAAACGTTGCTGAAATCTTAAGAACGTAAGATTTGTTAAGAACAGGAAAAGGTCACTTGGCCCATCAAGCCTTTCCGTTTTTCTTATATCACTCCACACAGCTGCCTTCACATTATACTCCTCAACCCCATCCCCAGACATGCTCCAGTTGTCACTTAAACCCATTTATAATGCTCACTTCATTGGCTACAATACTAGAGTACTAAAGAAAAGTGAGTAAATACAATAATGCCTTATTCAGATTGGGAATTTAGGGTCTGTGTGGAATTGGTCAAGTCTAAGATATTGAACATGGCTCGTTGAGATTGTCAGTGATTTTATACAAGATACATCCCAGAATGTGGCAGTTTCACACAAAATTATGCCAAAGTTCATCTACTGAAAACTTGACCCAGTAGAGTGCAGCTCAAAATTGTTGGGTGGATTTACTGTATTTTTGTTTTAAGATAGTCACCAGGCTGTAATTTGAAAGTCGAGCTACACTGTAGGGTTTTGCTTAGTGCACTCAGGAAGTCGAGGAGATTGTTCAGGCGGAATCTTCCCCTTCTAAACCTATGTAATCTGCTATTTACTCAGTTAATATTATACAGATACTCCTCAAGTTTACTCCTCAGAGTAAATTGCATTATTTTCACAGAATGGAGTGAAGACTGATGAGTCTGTAGTTGTTTAATCTCTCTTTTTGAATATAGGCCTATTTTTGCCTGTTTCCAATTTACCAGTACCTCACCTCCCCTGTGTCCTGGCCAAAATTTATCCTCCAATTAACATCACTAAAACAGATTATCTGGTCAATTATCTCATTGCTGTCTGTGGCAGCTTGCTGTGTGCAAATTGGCTGCCACTTTTGCCTACGTTACAATAGTGGCTACACTTATAAAGTACTTTATTGTGTGTGAAGTGTTTTGGATGTCCAGAGGTCATTTAAGTCACTATATAAATTTATATCTTAATTATTGTCAGTCTCTCACAAATGTCCTCCCAAGTCTCCTTCAGCACCATGGCAGAAATACCATCCATCATTATTGTTTTGTTTTTTATTGAGTCTAAATTGTCAGACTGCTTGCCTGACATCCAGTTCTGGATGAGCAAAAATGTTCTCCAATTAAATATTGGGAAGATCGAAGCCATTATTTCGGTCCCCGCCACAAACTCTGTTCCCGAGCCACTGACTCCATCCCTCTCCCTAACATTTGTCTGAGGCTGAACCACACTGTTCGCAACCTTGGTGGCATATTTGACCCTGAAATGAGCTTCCGACCACATATGCACGGCATAACTAAGACTGCCTATTTCCACCTCTGTAACATCGCCTATCTCTGCCCTTGCCTCACTCAGCTCATCTGCTGCTGAAACCCTCATCCATGCCATTGTCACCTCCAGACTTGACTATTCCAACGCACTCCTGCCCACCTCCCACATTCTACCCTATGTAAACTTGAGGTCATCCAAAACTTGGCTGCCCGTGTCCTAACTCGCACCAAGTCCTGTTTACCCATCACCCCTGTGCACGCTGACCTACATTGGCTCCCGGTTAAGCAATGCCTCGATTTCAAAATTCCCATCCTTGTTTTCAAATCCCTCCATGGCCTCGCCCCTCCCTATCTCTGTAATCTCCTCCAGCCCCACAACCCCCTGAGATATCTGCACTCCTCTAAATCTGCCCTCTTGAGCATCCCTGATTATAATCGCTCAACCATTGGTGACCGTGCCTTCTGTTGCCTAGGCCCTAAGCTCTGGCATTCCCTGCCTAAACCTGTCCACCTCTCTACCTCTCATTCCTCCTTTAAGATGCTCCTTAAAACCTACCTCTTTAACCAAGCTTTTGGTCACCTGTCCTAATTTCTCCTTATGTGGCTCGGTGTCAAATTTTTTGTCTTATAATATTCCTGTGAAGTGCCTTGGAAAGTTTAACTAGGTTAAAGGCGCTATATAAATACAAGTTGTTGTTGAGTCGTTTTAGCCTGTCTAGCTCTTCCATCTCATTTATATTAAAGTCATTAATTTTAGTTTGGTTAACTCGAAGTTTTCAGTTACTTTTGTTTGTGAGAGAAGGGCCAATGGCGAATCTTCTTCAATGCTGTTTGTTAAAGACCCTTTCAGGGTGGTGCGGTGATACTGACATTACAAGTAATGATAAGCAATGCCAAAAGTCAGCTCGGATTTCGGTTTCCTTGCCACTCTGCTCAACTTCTGATCTGATCTGATCTGTAGTTTGTGTGGGACGGTTGAGTGGAAGCAGCTTTTTGCAAGAAAGAGGGAAAAATCAGAAAGGAACACCATTCTTGGCAGTACCTCCTGGCTACAAGGGAAGCATTGATGGGGATATGGGATCAGGCTGCATTCCTACCCTGTCAATAGCAGGGGTGTAAAGGCAAGGCAGGCCTGGAGACATTGGATAAATGACAATGAAATTATCTCATAAAAAGTAGTTCAAACGACATTTCAGCTTTCAAAATAGGCACATTTTCCTTTCATGTAACACAAACAAGATTGCTCACTAGTTTTGAATGCTGAATGTTATAAAATAGTATCAGAGAAATGTGCAGAACTAAAGGCTTTTTTTAAATTCCAAAGTTCTTAGATAAACTTTAAAACAAATTTGTAATTTTGTATCAACAAGTTAAATGTGATAGAGGTGTAGAAACACTGGAAGGTATGTTTCCTCTCTTTGTTAATGTGAACTGAGGTGAATACTGAGTGTAAAACGGCCCTCAATTTATACTTGCACCAACTCTTTCATTCATCCATTAGCAACCTCAGTACATATACCTACAGGTGTGTTTCTTTAACACACACATTTGTTTAGTGGCATAGCTGTGACTTTTACAAGTCTCTGGTTAGACCTCAGCTGGAGTATTGTGTACAATTCCACGCACCACACTTTAGGAAGGATGTCAAGGCCTTGGAGAGGGTACAGAGAGGTCTACCAGGATGATACCAGGGATGAGGGACTTCAGTTGTGTGGAGAGACTAGAGAAGCTGAGGTTGTTCTCCTTAGAGCACAGGAGGTTATGGGGAGATTTGATAGAGGTGTTCAAAAGTATAAAGGGTTTTTATAGAGCAACTAGGGATAAACTGTTACCTCTGGGAAGTGAGTCGGTAACCAGAGGTCGTATATTAAAAATAATTGGCAAAAGAACTAGAGGGAAAACGAGGAGATTTTTTTTTCTCACGGAGGGTGTTAAGATCTGGAACACACTACCTGAAAGGGTGGTGGAATTAGATTCCATAGAAAATTTCAAAAGGCAATTGGACATGTACTTGAAGAGGACTAATTTGCAGGGCTATAGAGAAAGATCAGGGGAGTGGGACTAAAGTGGACAGCTTTTTCAAAGAGCCAGCACAGGCACGACGGGCTGAATGGCCTCCTTCTGTGCTGTAAGATTCTATGATATGCTTACGTGCTGATAGAATAGAGGGATTACCTGTTGCCATCCTTCAGAGTACCAGTCTGGGGGGCAGTTGAAGTGATTGCAGGCTTGCACGTTGTCAGGCTTTAGCTGGGGACAGTTCTTATCCCCTAGGATAACTGTCTCGTCACTTTCACGAGATAAAAGGTGCACACAGAACACATCCCTGGTCTGCAGACCTACTCCACAGCTGGACGAACAGGCACTCCACTTTCCAAATTCCCACCTGCAGTAAAGCCAACAAATAAATGTTATCCATCTGCTTTAAATTAGAAAATTAACAGCAGTGTGCATTTTTCACATTTCTAGGCAGTAAAAATGCCGGTTTTATAAGAAAATCTGGTTATTTTGCAAGAAGTCGACACCTGTAGGTCTAGGAGTCCATGACTAATCATAAGCATAAACATCTGTGACAGACTGCGTTCATTGAACTGGCAAAATACCACAGTGCTGGACAGCCATTCAGCTTATTCTATACTATTGCAAAGGTGCTGTATTAACTTGTGCAATGAAGCTCACTTTTGCATGTTGCTCCAGTGTATGCAAATCCCTGTTGTATGCAAGTTTTCCCAGTGTCCCTTAACCCTTCACTATAATGGATAGACAGACTTATTGATCAATTCTGCTTGCAAGTAACTGAAGCAAGGCAAACACTCAGTGGAATCAAGATAAAAAACAGGCTACAATAAGTCTGAAAACAGATTGATTACATTGACGCTAATGACAACATCCTAAAATGAAAAATGGACACCAAGTAGCCTGTGAATGGGAATAGTTGAAAATTAATTTCTTTTTGAAAAATCTAAGTACCTGGGTCCGTATTGGGACACGCACTTACTATTCCTGGTACTTACTGGAGAGTTCCTTTGCCATTCACTTTCTCAGTTATTCAGGATTAGCTGTTTTTTTATTCGGGGATATATTATAATAAATCAAACCCACACAAAGATCCTTTGGTTGAATGTACTGAGTGTAATGTATCCAAGTTTGCTGATGATACAAAGCTAGGTGGGAAAGTTAGCTGTGAGGATGACACAAAGAGCCTGCACAGGGATATAGACAGGTTAAGTGAGTGAGCAAGAAGGTGGCAGATGGAGTATAATGTGGGAAAATGTGAGGTTTTTCACTTTGGTATGAAGAATAGGAAATCTAGAATATTTTTAAATGGTGAGAAACTATTAAATGTTGGTGTTGAGAGAGATTTAGGTGTCGTCGTACAGGAAACACAGAGAGTTAGCATGCAGGTACAGCAAGCAATTAGGAAGGCAAATGACATGTTGGCCTTTATTGCTAGAGGGTTGGAGTACAAGAGTAAGGGAGTCTTGCTACAATTGTACAGGGCTTTGGTGAGACCACACCTGGAGTACTGTGCACAGTTTTGGTCTCCTTAACTGAGGAAGGATATACTTGCCTTAGAGGTGGTGCAACGAAGGTTCACTAGATTAATTCCAGGGATGAGAGGGCTGTCCTATGATGAGAGATTGATTAAATTGGACCTATGCTCTCTGGAGTTTAGAAGAATGAGAGATGATCTCATTGAAACATATAAGATTCTGAGGGGGATTGACAGGGTAGATGCTGAGAGGTTGTTTCCCCTCGCTAGAGAGTCTAGAACTAGGGGGCATAGTCTCAGGATAAGGGGTTGGCCATTTTAAGACTGAGATGAGGAGGAATTTCTTCCCTCAGAAGGTTGTGAATCTTTAGAATTCTCTAACCGAAAGGGCTGTGGGTGGTGAGTAAATAAGTATATTCAAGGCTAAGATAGATAGATGTTTTGACTCTAGGGGAATCAAGGGATATGGGGATTGAGCAGGAAAGTGAAGTTGAGGTTGAAGATCAGCCATGATCTTATTGAATGGTGGTGCAGGCTCGAGTGGCCGTATGGACTACTCCTGCTCCTAATTCTTATGTAGAAGACTGGTTTGTCTATAGTGAGTTCTTTATTATAATGCTAAGGAGGTATGGTAATGTATTAAAGAGTTACTCTTTATATTATTATTTTTACATCTTTTAAAAGGACATTGTCATCACTGCTGGGGCTGAATTCTGGACAAGCAATAATGACATTTAGACTCAAGGAAGCATTTTGACACAAATTGCATCACATTCTTGCCAAACACTTTCAGATGACACTACCAGTGTGACCTTCTTCTAAAATTCTCCAAATCTCCTATAGATTTAGGGAAGCTTGTTTGGACTACACTGAATGTGATAAATTGGTACATTTCTAAGGAAATCCTTTTTCATTCCATTTGGTAATATTTTCATGTTTCTACTTCAAAACATAAAATACACAGTTTGTGAAGTACTGTACGTGTGCTGAAGTTATGATCATAAAGCACAGTGTTTGCCCCAGTGCACAACTAAGGAAAAGTGAAAACAAAATGCCATTCAGTTGTAAAATTTGTTACTTGCTGGGCAAAAGTGAACAAATAATCTACTTCAGGCCCTGGGGTTAGAAACTGGACCATTAAGGAGATGATGGCACATGATTTTATATCTTGTACCATGTTCGATGACAGAGCAATATCAATGTGGTTGTTGAAGGGAGCAGGTTAGATGAACCGAGTAACACTTTCTCAATTGATGCCTTCTGATTGAATTGTTTGTTATACAAGGTTGGAGGTGATAGATTTGCTGCGGTCTTAGAAATAGCTCTAGTCCATGTATGTGGTGCAAGATCCTCACAAACTCTCACTATAAAGGCTTCAAAATAAGCTGCAGGGACAAACATTAGTGGTAGAAAAACGTGAAAAAGATGCTTGAATTCCACGGTTGTTTTCTCTCTTTTTTGAAAAAATGGATCCTTAATCAATCACTGCATCCCATTTCATTATTAACCAGTAATGTACCAACATTGAAACTTACTCAAAACCAACACATCTGCACCAACTGGACTGGCAGTACAGCAGAACCCTCCCTTTCAAAACTATATGAAAACATGCTATAAACTTTTTTATTAAATTGAGCATATAAATCTCTATATTTTTCACACAATATACACTGATTAAAGCCAAGAAGGTGGGCAGGCAGCTTCCTCCCAGACCACTTCTAACGAAGCTCTGAATCGCCCATCAGCAGCACAAGCCAGTTTCCATCATTTCTATTAACAAGTTACTTCTACTAAGCCAATTGGAAGATTTAATTTTTTAATTTGAATACAATCCATTCTCAACTTCATCAATGGGCCACTGGCAAAAGAGATTACGATCTGGGACAATAATATGCTTCAGTTTTTGTGTTTATCGTGACCTTGTAATTGACTATATCTCTTTGTTTACAGGAGCACATCTGTGATCAGGCACTCATTGAACTTGCATCCCACTACATCATAGTTCCTAACATTCATGCTCCAAAGAGCTGCGTCACTGGTCTAATAATATATAGGCTATGGTGAGGACTGTATAACAACTGCGTATTATATCAGTGGCTGTGGAATATTGACCATCTTGGAACTGCAATTTAATACACATTACACAACAACTGTAACCTGAACTTGAGTGTTCCTAAGTGGCTGTGATAACTGTTGAAATGTTTGTGGAAAAAATACCAAGTTTTGTTCAAAGCATAACATTTATTGGCAAATTAGTTGCTGTGCTTATCGGGATTTACCTGTAATCACGCATTCCTTCCAGGTGTCAGATTCACTGCGAGGAAACTCAATTTTCCGTTTTTCATGCAGGTAAGATTACTGGTGTAATACCTGATGATTTTGATGTCAGATTTTTCACCCTCATGTCAACTTATGTTAGTGTAATTTAATATCAGCTTATACCATCTCAGAACAAAGGCCTCACAGAGAGCACCACACAGCATGCCTCACTATCATATCCTTAGTGTTCTAGCTATTGTAAAGTAGATGGGCAGATAATATAGAATTAGTCCTGAACAAAATAGCTAACGCTCTTTAAAAACTGTATCAAAACAATGTCCTCACTGCAATTTTTACTTGGCTCAGTTCTCAGGATCTTGTTACACCAAATCCCAATCCTTGCCTTTGTAGCTTTGGTTTTGTAATCTCCAAAAAACACTGTACAAGCAACAGATCTGTCATGCAAAGTCATGGAGGATTGGTAGCTGTACATCACTTCTTTGATATGCGACTAACAATGTGATAGTTGTTAAGTCTGTGTGTTATATTGCGAATTACTACACAGACCACAAGAGTAAACTTTAACAGGACTTTACTGGTTGAAGGTCAGGGCGGATCTGCCCAATAAATCCTTACACAGCACTTATATACCGGTGTGGTCACCACCGGTATTACAGTATACAGTAGCCAAGATAAAGTAGTGCAACCCTTAAAATAGTTCTCTTAAAGGTGGAACGTTACATACACTACAATCCTCCCTTTTTAGGTTAACAGTATATATTCCCATTAAACATAACATCATAACATATATACACAACTTCATGTAAAAACAGTTCACAGATTCAGTCTCTCTGGAGGCTTCCTGACTCGGTCCGGATAACGCCTCGGTGGTGTAGTAGTTTTCGGTGGTGTGGTAGGTTCTTCTGGCAAGGTCGATTCGGCTTGAAGGCCAGTGTCAGGTTCATCTGATTCCAGTATTACCGGATCGGAGGTAGATGCTATGGGTATCTCTGCTTCAACATTAGGCGTATAGAGTTGTGGAGTAGGTTGGCACTTTTCGGATGACTCTATGATCTGGTCAACATGGCGCCTTATTATGCTTTCCCCAATGTCCACGGTATACATCAGCGGTCCTAGTCGTTTGCAAATGGTTCCAGGCTGCCATTTCTCGGTACGGTAGTCCCGGGCCAAAACTTGTTGACCTATCTGGAAGGTTCTAGTTGGCCTTTCATTCATGCCTTGAAATTGCCGGTTCTCTACGTCCCTTCTGATGTTTGGCTTGATCAAATCCAGCCGGCATCTTAGTCTTCTATTGAAAAACATCATGGCGGGAGTTTGGTTTGTGACCGCATGTGTTGCATTCCTGTACGCCAACAAGAAGTTATCTACCTTATGTTGTAGATTTATGTCTTCATTACCCATGGCCTTTATGGCCTTCTTGAAGGTCTGGACAAACCTTTCAGCTAATCCATTGGTGGCGGGATGGTATGGGGCGGACGTGTAGTGCTTAACCCCATTGTTTTTTAAAAACTTCCTGAATTCTTCGGACACAAATTGCGGTCCATTATCAGAACAGATCTGTTCCGGCAGCCCATTCCTGGCAAATATGGTCCTTAATACTGTGATGGTTTTTTCCGTGGTGGTGGAGGACATCTTTATTACCTCCGGCCACTTGGAGTGTGCATCCACCGCGATTAAGAACATTGAGTCCATAAATGGACCAGCAAAGTCGATATGTACCCTCTGCCATGGAGATGAGGGCCACTCCCATGGATGCAGAGGAGCTTGTGGTGGGGCGTTTTGGACCTTCTGGCATCCTAGACAGCTCTTGGTCATTTCTTCGATGTCTCCATCGATACCTGGCCACCACACAAACGCTCTGGCTAGGTTCTTCATTTTCACTCCACCCAGATGCCCCTCGTGAAGCTCCTTTAGCACTTTATGCTGGAGTTTGGGTGGAATCACCACTCTGGATCCACACATCAAAGTTCCTCGGCACACTGACAGCTGTTCTCTTCTTTGCGAAAATGCTGGCAGCATTGGTTCGCCATGTGCTGGCCATCCCTTCACCGTTAAATCGTAGACTCGTGAGAGAGTCGGGTCATTTCTTGTTTCCTTTTCGATCGTAGTGTTTGTTACTGGTAGACATTCCACTATGGTTGAGTGGAACATCTCCACTGGGTCCACTGTAGGCGCCTCTTCTACCGTTGGCAACGGTAGGCGCGATAACCCGTCAGCATTCCCATGCTGTTTTGACCCTTTGTATTCAATGTCATATTGGTGTGCCCCTAGGAAAATGGACCACCTCTGTAGCCTTTGTGCTGTCATATTGGAAACGCTCTTTTTAGGGTTGAATATAGATACCAACGGCTGGTGGTCTGTCAGTAGTGTAAACCTCTTGCCCTGCAGGTAATGATTGAATTTCTTTACTCCCCACACAAGGCTGAGAGCCTCCCTATCTATCTGAGCATAGTTGCGCTCAGCGGAGGTCAATGATCTGGATGCAAATGCGACTGGCCTTTCCGAGCCATTTGGCAACTTGTGTGAGAGTACTGCTCCAATACCATAAGGGGAAGCATCACAAGCTAGACGAATAGGTAGCGTTGGGTTGAAGTGAGCCAACACTTCCTCCGAGGTGATCAATGCCTTGCTTTTGCGAAAGGCCTTCTTACAGTCCTCGCTCCACTTCCATGGTACTTCTTTCCGCAACAGAGCATTCAGCGGGTGCAGCACCGTGGATAAATTTGGCAGAAACTTATGGTAATAGTTAATCAACCCAAGGAACGACCTCAACTGGGATACATTTTCCGGAGCGGGGGCCTTCACAACAGCTTCAATCTTGTCAGGTGACTTGTGCAGCCCCTCCTGGTCAATGACATGACCACAGTACGAGATCCGTTTCTGAAAGAACTCACATTTCTGGCGATTAACTCGAAGGCCATATTCCTTCAACCTGGTGAGCACCAGTTCCAAATTTGCGAGGTGTTCCTCCTCGTCCTCTCCTGTAATTAGGATATCGTCCAAGTAACACTGAGTGCTTGGAATTCCCTGTAAGACCTGCTCCATGGCCCTCTGCCAAATCGCTGGAGCCAAAGCCACTCCAAAAACCAGTCTATTATATCGATACAAGCCTCTGTGCGTGTTGATTGTGAGATACTGGCGCGACTCTTCCTCAACTTCCATCTGTAAGTACGCTTGCGCCAGGTCTATCTTGGTGAAGTGTTTCCCACCAGACAATGAAGCAAAGATATCCTCAATCCGCGGAAGCGGATATTGCACCGTGTGAAGCACCGGATTAACTGTGATCTTGAAGTCTCCACGGATGCGGACCTTCCCCGGTTCCCCTGGCTTGTTACTTGATGAATGCTTCATGACGGGAACAATGGGCGTGGCCCACTCACTCCAGTCCACCTTAGACAGTACCCCTGAACGTTCAAGCTCTTCCAGTTCAGCCTCCACAGCAGGTCGTATCGCATAAGGTACCGATCTGGCTTTGAAAAATTTTGGGTTTGCATGTTCCGCAATCTTGATTTTTGCCTTAATTCCTCTCAGTGTTCCCAGTCCTTGTTGGAATACCTCTTTAGCCTCATCCAATATTCTGGACAATCGTTCAGGTTTGACATCTTTCTTTCCGGAATCTACCGTTATTGTGTTTAGGGAGTGCCAGTCCATATTTATTTTCCTGATCCACTCCCATCCCAGAAGTGGTGGACCTCCCTCAGGTAGTACATATATGTCCATTCCTTGGTGTTCTTTGCCCTTGTGTAACACCTTGACTTTTATCTTTCCGATGGGGTATACTTTTTGCCCCGTGTATGTCTGCAATACTATCTTCGTATCCCGTAGGGGAATATGTTTGAATAACTTTTTGTAATCTTGCTTATTCATGACCGTCAACGCCGATCCGGTGTCCAATTCCATCTTCACTTGGACTTTTGCAATCTGCAGTGTGACCCAGATAGTTTGTCGGTCAGTTTCCTTACTCACATTGTGAATTCTCAGACTACCCAGTTCCTTGCTGTTGGAGTCTGAATCCGAATTCTGTTCATCCGAACTCTTCACAGCCACCTTCTGTACCTTTCTGTACTTTTTCTGCGGTGACTTTTTGTTGCTGGTCTTCTTTCCTGACCGGCATACTTTAGCTATGTGACCAAGCTTGCCACATTTTCTACATTCCTGGTTTTTAAACCAGCATTGGTTCTGATCGTGGTTTGTCTTCCCACAACGATAACATTTCGTTGTACCCGAAGCCATTTGATCTACGCTGAGTACCGCTGCCTTCAGCTGCATTTCCGCAGTGCCTCTCGCTGCGGCTTCGTGTGATGCTGCAATAGTGACAGCCTTATCAAGTGTAAGATCATTCTCTTCGAGCAGTCGCTTTTGTGTTCCTTCCTTCGACAACCCACACACAAACTTGTCTCTCAGTGCCTCTGTCAGATTTTCCCCAAACTGACAGTATTTTGCTAGCCTACGCAGTTCAACCAAGTACTCCGCGTTGCTTTCCTCTTTCAGTTGCGTTCTCACATAAAATTTAAATCATTCCGCTAACATCAGCGGTGTGGGGTTCAAATGATCCTTCAGGACAGCAACAATATTAGCGAAAGTCTGATCCGCCGGTTTAGCTGGTGATAGAAGATGCTTCAATAGCCCGTATGTCTTCGCACCCATTGAGTTTAGTAAGGTTAGTGCTTTATCATCATTTGATATGTTATTTGCCTTACAATATATCTCTATGCGTTCTACATACGTGGCCCAATCTTCCACCTCGGAATCAAAATCGTTGATGTTACCACGCTCAGGCACCTTCGCAATCTTTTTGAGAGACAACAACGAAATTTTTCTTTTACTTTCTTTTTTTTTCAAAAAAAAAATGGCGGTTTCCCGCGCTTGCCTTCTTCCCCGCCTCCGAAAATGGCGGTTTCCCGTGCTTGTCTTCTTCTCCGCCTCCGAAAATGGCGGTTTCCTGCGCTCGCACGGTCTCCCTCGCTCGCTCGGTCTCGTTCTCCCTCGCTCGCTCGGTCTCGTTCTCCCTCGCTCGCTCGGTCTATCTCTCCCGCTCGCTCCGGCTCTGGCTCTCCCGCTGGCTGTGATGGTGATTGCCATATTGCTGCGTTCGCCCTCCCCAGCGGTTTTCAATCGCGCCTCCCAGCCCCTCTTGCAGTCCGGTCCTTCCCCCCCAGCTGCGGCTGAGTTCTCCGCGGTTTTCTTTTATTTGTTTTATTTTCTCCTGCGCAAACGGTTCTCGGTCGCTGCGCCTCGCGGCCTCGGTAGCTGCCCGGCCTTGTTTACCGGTCGCGGTCGAGCTTGCTCTCGACGCCGTTGCATCTCCCAGCCCGCTTGCAGCCCGGTCTCTCACACCGGCTGCGTTTGCCTGCACCGCGGCTTCCGTGCCTTACGCTGCCCCAGTCTCAGCGCCTCTGGCCCCGACTTCTGTCCGGCTCTTTTCCCCCGGCCGTGGTCAAGTTCTCTGCCCTTATATCCTCCGTTTTTTAAAATTTTTTAAATTTTCTCCCCTACCCACAGTCAACGTGGCCGACTTGCTTTTCGTCGCTGATCGGCTCACCCACCACCGTGATAGAAGGGACGATCACTGCCTGTTGCTGATGGAAGGCTTCGTGTCAGAATTCTTCCTTCTTCCTTGCTCTGCAGACTCGAGTTTTCTCTCAGCAGAATGACGAGGGCGGATGCCTCTTCTCGACGCCCGTTAACTGCCTTGGATGTATCTCTGCCGCAGGGTCAGATCGAACTCGTCGCCACTGTTAAGTCTGTGTGTTATATTGCGAATTACTACACAGACCACAAGAGTAAACTTTAACAGGACTTTACTGGTTGAAGGTCAGGGTGGATCTGCCCAATAAATCCTTACACAGCACTTATATACCGGTGTGGTCACCACCGGTATTACAGTATACAGTAGCCAAGATAAAGTAGTGCAACCCTTAAAATAGTTCTCTTAAAGGTGGAACGTTACATACACTACAATAGTCACTTCTATGCTGTCTCTGCTGAGCAGGATTATATAGAAGGAAATCTCGCTCTGATTCTAAGCAGTCCACTGCTTGGTGATTTTAGAAGATTTTTTTCAAAGATGTGAATTCTCTAAATTGCTTGTTTTTGCACGTTAATAAGAGAAATTCAGGACGAGGTGTCTCACTGCTGTTTTCTCCCCCCAACAAATGGACTCCAGAATTTTACTTCAAGCAAACCTCCATTCACCGTTACTACCTGTCCCACCACAAGTGTGTTGGGGCAGGTGGGTGTGCCAAGCTGTTCCTACAATTGTCCCCAATTGGCACCCCTCACCGATACTGGGAAACAATGTCATTATGAAAAGTAATGGCAGGAGCAACTTGGATATGCCCAAGGCAGATACCACATAGAGGAGGCCATCGCTGGTGAACATTATTGGATATTTCTGGCAGTGATTTTTTGGTGTTTGGGCTCAGGACCTATACTGAGTTCTCTGGCCATCACGGTGGCATAGTGGTTAGCACTGTTGCCTCACAGCACCAGGGACCCGGGTTCAAATCCGGCCTCGGGTGACTGTCTGTGTGGAGTTTGCACATTCTCCCCGTGTTTGCGTGGGTTTCCTCCGGGTGCTCCGGTTTCCTCCCACAGTCCAAAGATGTGCGGGTTAGGTTGATTGGCCATGATAAAAATTGGCCCTTAGTGTTAGGGGGGATTAAATATGTGGGGTTACGGGGATAGGGCTTGGGTGGGATGGCTGTCGGTGTAGGGACCGGGTGCTAGGGTTTGGATGATCAGCCATGGTCTCGTTGAATGGCGGAGCAGGCTCGAAGGGCCGAATGGCCTGCTCCTCGTTTCTATAACATGTTCCGTACAGTAAAATTTACATTTTGGAGTGGAAAAATGGATTTCCGTGAGAGAATCCCTCTGTTCCTGTGTTAGAAATAGGAGAAGGATGAGTATATGAAAGAGACTACAGTGGAATAGTGCAGAGTGAGGCATCAAAGAAGACGCGTGTCTCCAACATGCCCATACCCATTCTACAGGGTTTACAAACCTCAGAGATTTTTCCATGAGGCAGTGCATTAGAAGGTTGCAATTCGCCCAGAGACTACTGGAGAGTTATGTCAGCAACCCACTTTGACAAGGATCACGGCTTCATCAGTAGCTGTTAATGTGGCCATTGCAATGAATTTCTGTGCCACCAGGTTATTCCAGGCACCCTCAGATGACCTCAGTCACATAAGTTCCACAGTGCACTACAACATCAAAAAGGTGACAGACGATTTATTCAAACAGCCCTCACAATTTATATCCTTCTCTATGGACCCTGATGAGCAACAAGACCGAGTAGTGAACTTTTATCGAGTAGCAGGATTCCCCAAGTACAGGATGCAATCAATGGAACTCATGTTGCATTGAAGGACCTGTTACAGAACTCACTCCATTTTATAAACAGTAAGGGATAGCATTCTATTGATGTACAGCTAGTGTGTGATGCCAACCACATGATTTTCCATGTGAATGCGTGTTACCCAGGAAACTGCTACGTCAGATATACCTGCATTGATGAGCCAGAACACGGTTTCGGGTTAGTTGATTGATTGGAGACATGGGATACCCCCTGCAGACCTGGCCAATGACACCTCTCCGGCATCCAACCTCTGCAGCAGAGAACAAGTATAATGAAGACTCTAAGATCCATCCAAATTGGCAAACAATTGGCATGTTGAAATCCCACTTCAGGCACCTGAATAGGTCTGGAGGATCCTTGCAGTAGCGGCCAGCAAATGTTTCAAAAATAATCATTGCCTGCTGCATGTTGTACAACTATGCAACTCAAGGGGTTAGAACTCCAAGATAATGATGAGGAGAATGAGGAAGAGGGTAAACGAAGAGGCCCTCCATATCATGCAGAAATTGGCCAGAATGGTGAGGAGGAGCTTCTGAGAAAGTCATCGACAGTTGCTCGACAGTCTGCAACTGTTTCCAATAAAGACTGATATTAAACCATGAGACACCAAGGAAGCCTCGCAATTGTCCCACTATGAGCATTATACTGTATCCCAATGCAATAAATCTTTGGCCATGGATAAATCACTCCATTGGGGGAACGTAGAATCCGAGAGACAGGATATATCACAGGGTGCCGCACAAGTGAGCAATTTTCGTGCCCCTACTGTCCCATCTGTGTTTAAAAACGGGGTAGTAATGGGACCAAAATTGCATTTTGGAAAGGCCAAGTTACCAGCGAGTTCCCGCCCTTGCTGATTTTCAGGCAGATCTCGATTGGGGTGGAGAGAGTTCCTGGCGGAAGCTTCACGAATATATGTTGGTCAGGGTGAAATGGCATAGTTACAACCCCGGACGCCATTTTCATCTCTGCCCACGTAGTTGCTCCAGTTCCTGCTCCCATCCATAAAACACGGACAGTCCAAGAGAAGCAGCCATTTTCAGTGTCCATTAAAGGGATTCTCAGCTATGCTCTGGGAACACTGGATGAGGGTTTGGCATAGATTTTATTACAGTCACTTGTGGGTTTTCAGCGTTAAAGATTCCCAAATTTAATATCCTTGCAGCTCTTGGTTTTCCAGAATGTTGGCTGCTGCTCTGAACTGGCACTTCCTTTCAATGTACTTCTACCCCAGACCTGCGGCCCTTCAAATTCAGCCACCCTACCTCAAGATTGGGGAGCTGCCTATTGGGGAACGTGTTTCACATTGGTAGCTCGCCAACTAAATTATAATCAGGATCCTGAATAAAAATGGTTCGCGTCCAGTGCTGGCTCCTCCGGCAGGCACCACACACACCCTGCCCACCCGATTTATGCTCCACCTGAAAATCACCTTCAAGGAGTCACCTACTACAACATAATGCACAATGACATATTCTGCCTGATCATTTTCAGATTTATTTATTGCAATATGTCACTTTCAATTGTTTCATTTTCAATCATTGCAATACTTTCCACACCGTGACTATCCCTTACTTACCAATAAGTGCTCATAAACTCTTTCTTTCATCTGGCGCTCCCTCGCTGTCAGATGTTTGAAAGGGCAGGGGGAGGGGGGGGCAGGGTGGGGGATGTAGTGTATGTGCCTTTAAGGGGAGAACTACTTTTTACAGCTCCTGTATACTGTAGTACCGGCAGTGACCACATCTGTATATAACCCTGAGTAGGGATCTGTACTGTTTAGTTTTAGAGCAACCCTCATCCAGTAAACACCTGTTGATTGTTCCTCTGCAGTCTCTGTCGATTATTTGAAGGACACACTAAAGATTCACGGATTCAACATTGGCGACGAGGTGATTCGAACTTACCTGCAACTCTGCAGAAGAAGGCCGATTCCATCAGTGCGGGCGTCGACCATCCTGAGAGGACTTGAGCAGGCAGAGGAGGCTGTGGAGAGCCGGGCTTGGTTCTCCAGACGCGACGATCCAGCGCAGCGGGCTGGCAGCAGGTACGGCGCAGACCCATCCCGGACAGCGGCGGTGGGAGCCGACCGACGGCACAGAAAAAGGCCGAGCAGCATCGACGGGTAAGAGAGAGGGTAAAGCGCACAGGGCGCAGCCGGAGTTGAAGACCGAGCGGCGTCAACGAGAGAGGGTGAAGCGCGCAGGGCGCAGCCGGGGTTGAAGACCGAGCGGCGTCAACAAGAGAAGCGCGCAGGAAAACGCGCAGAGCGCGGCCGGTGTTCAAGGGCTGAGCAGTGTCCACGGGGAAAGAAAAGAAAGCGCGGGAGACGCCATTTGGGCCGCAGCGGAGAAGAAAGGGAAGCGCGGGAGACGCCATTTTGAGCCAGTGGAGAAGAAGGGAGAGCGCGGGAGACGCCATTTTTAGCCAGTCTAACCACACCCAGGGATGCAGAAGAGTGGCAGGGTCACAGCGTTCGACAATGAAGTCGTAGATTGGGCGACATATGTAGAACGCATAGAGGTGTACTGCAAAGTGAATGAAGTGCCAGATGCCAGGCAAGCACTTGTATTGTTGAATTCCATGGGTGCAAAAACGTACGGTTTACTGCGAAACCTAGTCACCCCAGAGAAGCCAGTGGAAAAGGATTTTGAAAGCATAGTGGCAATCCTACAGGACCACTTAAACCCCACACCGCTGCTGATAGCAGAAAGATTTAAGTTTCACAAAAGGAACCAGCATAAAGACGAAAGTAATGCTGAGTATTTAACGGAACTGCGCAAGCTATCGAAACACTGCCAGTTTGGAACGGGACTAGCAGATACTTTAAGGGATAAGCTTGTGTGTGGGCTTCAAAGTGAAGGAACCCAGAAACGGCTTCTATCAGAAAAGGATCTTACGCTGGACAAGGCTTTCAACATGGCAGTATCACACGAAGCAGCCGCACGGGGCGCTGCAGAGATACAACGGAGACCGCAAGAATATGGCACAAATGAAATGTCATATGGAGCAGTAAAGTGTTATCGCTGCAGCAGAACAACACACGACCATAAGGATTGTTGGTTCAAGGACCAAGTGTGCAGACAGTGTGGAGAAGTAGGACACATAATAAGAGTCTGCAGGTCGGGAAAGAAAACCAGCAGCAAGAAACCTCCACAGGAGAAGTACAAAAAGGTACATAAGGTGACGGAGAGTAGTTCAGATGAACAGAAAAGTGATACAGACTCCGGAAGCAAGGAGCTGGGTTGTCTGAAACTACATAATGTAACCAAAATGGAGGATCACCAAACTATCTGGGTCACGCTCAAGATAGACGGAGTCCAAGTGAAAATGGAATTGGACACAGGATCAGCCCTAACAGTCATAAACCAAAGGGACTACAAGCGGCTATTCTCACATATACCCTTGAGAGATACAGAGATTATCTTGAAGACATACACGGGGCAAAAAGTCTACCCCAAAGGAAAAATAAGGGTGAACGTGATATACAACGGCAAGGAAACACCAAAAATGGACTTATATGTATTGCCAGATGGAGGACCACCACTACTAGGACGTGAATGGATCCGGAAGATACAGTTAGATTGGCATGCCATACAAGCGCTGACGGTAGATGCCAAAAAGGATGACGACGTCACACCTGGACGACTGTCAAAAATGCTAACTGACGCACAAGAAGTGTTCCAGGAGGGACTCGGAACACTAAAAGGCATAACAGCGACGATCAAAATAGATGAAAATGCAAGCCCAAAGTTTTTTAAGGCCATTATGCGATCCGCCCAGCCGTCGAAGCAGAGCTGGAAGGTTTGGAACGTTCTGGAGTACTGTCCAAAGTGGACTGGAGCGAGTGGGCTACACCCATTGTTCCTGTAATGAAGAGGTCGTTGAGTAATACGCCAGGGGAACCAAAGAAGATTCGCATCCGTGGGGACTTTAAGGTGACAGTGAACCCAGTCCTTCACACGGTACAATGTCTGATTCCGAGGATTGAAGATATTTTCGCCTCGCTATCTGGAGGAAAACGCTTCACTAAGATTGATCTGGCCCAGGCATACCTGCAAATGGAGGTAGAAGAAGCCTCGAAACAGTACCTCACGATCAACACTCACAAAGGTCTCTACCAATACAACCGGCTGGTGTTCGGGGTAGCATGAACTCCGACTATTTGGCAAAGGGCAATGGATCAAGTCCTGCAAGGGATTCCAGGGACCCAGTGTTATTTGGGTGACATCCTGGTCACGGGCGAAAATGACAGTGATCACCTCGCCAACCTGAAGCAGGTGCTCACTAGATTGAAGGAATATGGGCTCCGAGCTAATCGCCACAAATGCGAGATTTTCCAGAAGCAGATCTCGTATTGTGGCCACGTTATTGATGAAGAGGGGTTACATAAGTCCCCTGAAAAGATTGAGGCAGTAGTCAAGGCTCCAGCACCGGAAAATGTGTCACAACTGAGGTCGTTCCTCAGGCTGGTGAACTACTACCATAAGTTCTTGCCAAATTTGTCTACGTCACTACACCCACTGAACACCCTACTGCAAACGGGGGTACCTTGGAAGTGGAATGACGAATGTAAATGAGCTTTCCAGAAGTGCAAAGAATTGGTCACATCAAAAGAGGTGTTGGCTCATTTCAACCCAGCACTACCAATTTGGTTGGCGTGTGATGCATCATCCTATGGTATTGGAGCGGTGCTGTCGCACAAATTCCCGGACGGCTTGGAGAGGCCAGTAGCCTTTGCGTCTCGGTCACTAACCTCAGCCGAGCGTAACTACGCCCAGATTGACAGGGAGGCCCTCAGCCTAGTGTGGGGAGTGAAAAAGTTCAACCACTATCTGCACGGGCAGAAGTTCACCTTGCTGACTGACCACCAACCACTTGTCTCCATCTTTAATCCAAAGAAGGGCGTTCCGGTGATGACTGCGCAACAGCTACAAAGATGGTCCCTTTATTTAGGGGCAAACCAATATGAAATAGAGTATAAGGGCACGAAACAGCATGGAAATGCTGATGGGCTATCACGCCTGCCACTGCCTACTGTGGAGGAAGCACCAGCAGTGGACCCTGTCGAAATATTTTATTCGACTATAATTGAACGCTTGCCAGTAACTAACGCGGATATAGAGAAGGAGACCCGAAATGACCCGACACTGTCTCGGGTATATGATTTGACGGTGAAGGGATGGCCAACACATGGCGACTCACTGCTGCCAGCATTCTCATCCAGAAGAGAACAGCTGTCAGTATGCCAGGGGACCTTGATGTGTGGATCCCGAGTGGTAATTCCACCCAAGTTAAGGGAGAGAGTGCTCAATGAGCTTCACGAAGGCCATCTGGGAGGGGTGAAAATGAAAAGCCTTGCTAGGGCTTATGTGTGGTGGCCGGGGATCGATCAGCAAATCGAGGACCTGACAAAGAGCTGCTCAGGATGCCAGAAGGTCCAAAATGCACCACCACATGCCCCTCTACACCCAGGGGAGTGGCCCTCCTCTCCATGGCAATGGGTGCATATTGATTTTGCTGGTCCATTCATGGACTCAATGTTCTTAATAGCCGTAGATGCGCACTCGAAATGGCCTGAGGTGATCAAAATGTCCTCCACCACCACGGAGAAAATGATTGCAGTCCTACGGATCATATTTGCCAGGAACGGCTTGCCAGAGCAGATTTGCTCTGATAACGGACCACAGTTTGTGTCCGAAGAGTTTCGGAAATTTATGAAAAGGAATGGGGTAAGGCATTACACATCCGCCCCGTATCATCCAGCCACAAATGGATTGGCTGAAAGGTTCGTACAAAACTTTAAAAAGGCCGTAAGGGCCATGTGCGATGACAACATTCCACTGCAGCATAAGGTGGACAATTTCCTGTTAGCCTACAGAAATGCGACACATGCAGTTACCAACCAGACCACGGCCATGATGTTCTTTAACCGAAGGTTGAGATCTCGTCTGGATTTACTCAGACCAAATGTACAAAGAAATGTTGAGAATAAGCAATTCCAGCACATCAATGAGAAGCCGACAAGGAACTTCGATGTAGGGCAACCAGTCTTGGCCCGCGACTACCGAACAGAGAAATGGCAACCAGGAACGATATGCACACGGCAGGGGCCACTAATGTACACAGTGAATGTTGGGGAGAACATTGTGAGATGCCATGTCGACCAGATCCTAGCGTCACAGGAACGAGTCAACCCCATGTCTCGCGTACCTGGTAATGAACCCGACATACAGGTAGCATCTACCCCAGAAACAGTAGTATCGGAAGCTGATGAACCAACCAACGACAGGGGGCCAGAATCGCCTCCGCACCAAGAGCAAGACACTCAGGAAAGGCGCTATCCAGAAAGGATCAGGAAGCCGCCCCAAAGACTGAATTTATAAATGGACTATTTTCAGTTAATGTTGCATGTTAAAAGTGTTAATTGTTAAATGAATGTTATGGTACTGTTAATCTAAAAGGGGAGGAATTGTAGTGTATGTGCCTTTAAGGGGAGAACTACTTTTTACAGCTCCTGTATACTGTAGTACCGGCAGTGACCACACCTGTATATAACACCGAGTAGGGATCTGTACTGTTTAGTTTTAGAGCAACCCTCATCCAGTAAACACCTGTTGATTGTTCCTCTGCAGTCTCTGTCGATTATTTGAAGGACACACTACCTAAAGATTCACGGATTCAACAGGGGAGGGGGGCGTGGAGGGTGCGTGGGCATGTGGGGAAGGGGGCGGGGGGTGAGACAGTTCTACGAGAGCCTTGGAAGATTGAGATGACAATTGTCTCAGTGAAGTTGCTGTCCCTGCAGAACCAGCTCCACTTGTCAGCATTGCCAGACCCTGGGATAAAGCTCCCTCAGGTGATGACATCAGAGGGGGATAGAAGACAGGTACAGCGGTGACACTATCCTGACAAACAGATGCATCTGTTACCACTCCTTGCAGCCCACTGGTAGTGTGCACAAGCTCATTTTGACTAAAGGGCAGTAGAAAAATGAACCGAATAGTCACAACTTCCTTGAAAACCCTGAGCTGTTACAAAGAATCTATTGAAATAGTCGTAGCTGTCACTCCTAAAGCCACAATTTCCCTCCTCCTGCTGGTGCTTTGTTACCACAGATATCTCCTGGATTGCTATAGTCCCCAGAGTGTTCTGTATGGTCAGGAAAACGTCCTGCATAGTGTTACAGCTGCAGACAGTGGACTCCTCCAACTTATCATCTATCTCCACTACAAGTGAGGAACTGTCTTCACTGCCCGTGAGCACGTAGCTGGGCCCCAGATATCAATCATTAGGCTCCTCAGCAGCCGCCAATTGTTTCTCCCCCTTCTCAGAACACTCAACTGGCTTCTCCTCTTCCCCTCCCAATAGTACTCAATAGTACTCTGTGCGTCACCCTGCGATGTACCCTTTCTCTCGGTTTCAACATTCCCCTCAGTGGGGCGTATCTGTGATGTTGCTGGAATAAGTAAGGTGCCATGATGGAGTTGGTGAGGCTGCTACATGCCTGATCTGCCATGAGTTCTACACACAAGGGGGTTACAAAAGGAATACTTTTAGGGAGGCGGCTGCTCACATGTGACTCAGAAGAAGCAACTGACCAATGATAGTAGTTCTTACAATTAAAGGAAATGTTTGAAGTCATAACAACTCACTATCCTGGAGGTAGTGAACACCTTTACCAACCGGCTCCCAAGGTTTCCGCCAACTTCCCAACTCCCACTTCCTCCCAAGATTTCCACCAACTTCCCATCTCCCATTTCCTCCCGAGATATCCCCCAACTTCCCATCTCCCACTTTCTCCTGAGATTTCCGCCAACTTCCCATCTCCCACTTCCTCCCGAGATATCCCCCAACTTCCCATCTCACACTTCCTCCCGAGATTTCCCCCAACTTCCCATCTCACACTTCCTCCCGAGATTTCCCCCAACTTCCCATCTCACACTTCCTCCCGAGATTTCCCCCAACTTCCCATCTCACACTTCCTCCCGAGATTTCCCCCAACTTCCCATCTCCCACTTCCTCCCGAGATTTCCCCCAACTTCCCATCTCCCACTGCCTCCCCAGTGTGTCTGCCAAGGAGTTGAAGGACTTCCTTCTGTGGAACGGTTCTCACTCCTGCCGCTGATTGTAGGTGATCATTTCCTTTGCAAGGAGAATGCAGATTGAGTAAGGCAACTTAACACTTAATGTCGCCCAGGTGTCTGCAGGCATTCCATGGAGAGAATGCTTTCAGGTGCAGTCTATGCATCAATCTCTTAATTTTTTACTCTACCACCCTTGGTCTCAGGGATTGGGATAAAGTACAGTCGAATGGTGGGATAGTGGTGTGGGACATACATTGTGGATATTCATCCATCTGTTAAGTTACACGCTGAGCAGATGGTGGATATGTAGGTGTATCATGCTTCAAGCAATCTCCTGGGACATGCATGGGTACTTACGACCTGATTTATTTTAGTCAACCTCGTGATCAGCTGAGGTAATACTTTTGCAGTGTGCTTCAGGCACACTGATCAGGCGAATGTAAAGGGGATTGAGTGGTCTGCTGGGTTCAGTGATGTGCTGGTTTACTTGTGTTTCTGCGATGGGGAAAGTTTCAGTATGAAATAAAAGTTTTTGTTTACTTTTACAAAATAAATCTCTCGGCAAAAGAAAATTATGTTAAAAACAGCAAATGTTAGAGTCAGGCAATAAGCATTTGGTTGAATGACATAATTCCTGAAAACAGCAACATTTATATTTGTGTTAAAACTCAGCATTTCACAGCACAGAGCAATAATCTTACAGTTAGACATGACGCACCCAACATATTATTGGTGTAAAAAGAGTTCACCTCCAAATACATGCTCTATTGTCCGCTTATATATTGGACCCAGTATCTAGAAGCTAGAGAAAGCATCTAAATGAAAATAACAAGAGTATATATTACTAAAAGCATAAGATTGGAACCATTCATTAACTTTCCCAGGAACCACAGGCTGTATACAGGCAGCACTGCAGATATTTATACTGGCCTGGGTGGCGTTGTACGACTCACTGGGTATGAAGCAAGAGCTCCCAATCCAACACGGAGCTCCCAATCTAACACGGAGCTCCCAATCCAACACGGAGCTCCCAATCTAACACGGAGCTCCCACTCTAACACGGAGCTCCCAATCCAACACGGAGCTCCCACTCTAACACGGAGCTCCCAATCCAACACGGAGCTCCCACTCTAATACGGAGCTCCCAATCTAACACGGAGCTCCCAATCCAACACGGAGCTCCCACTCTAACACGAAGCTCCCAATCCAACACGGAGCTCCTACTCTAACACAGAGCTCCCAATCCAACATGGAGCTCCCACTCTAACACGAAGCTCCCAATCCAACACGAAGCTCCCAATCCAACACGGAGCTCCCAATCCAACACGGAGCTCCCACTCTAGCACGGAGCTCCCAATCCAACACGGAGCTCCTACTCTAACACAGAGCTCCCAATCCAACATGGAGCTCCCACTCTAACACGAAGCTCCCAATCCAACACGAAGCTCCCAATCCAACACGGAGCTCCCAATCCAACACGGAGCTCCCAATCCAACACGGAGCTCCCAATCCAACACGGAGCTCCCAATCTAACACGGAGCTCCCAATCTAACACGGAGCTCCCAATCTAACACGGAGTTCCCAATCTAACACGGAGCTCCCAATCCAACACGGAGCTCCCAATCCAACACGGAGCTCCCAATCCAACACGGAGTTCCCAATCCAACACCGAGCTCCCACTCTAACACGGAGCCTCCAATCCAACACGGAGCTCCCAATCCAACACGGAGCTCCCAATCCAACACGGAGCTCCCAATCCAACACGGAGCTCCCACTCTAACACGGAGCTCCCAATCTAACACGAAGCTCCCATTTTAACACGGAGCTCCCAATCCAACACGGAGCTCCCAATCCAACACGGAGCTCCCAATCCAACACCGAGCTCCCACTCTAACACGGAGCTCCCACTCTAACACGGAGCTCCCACAGCTCCCAATCTAACACGGAGCTCCCAATCCAACACGGAGCTCCCAATCCAACACGGAGCTCCCAATCCAACACGGAGCTCCCAATCCAACTCGGAGCTCCCAATCGAACACGGAGCTCCCAATCTTACATGGAGCTCCCAATCCAACACGGTGCTCCCAATCCAACACCGAGCTCCCATTCCAACATGGAGCTCCCAATCCAACACGGAGCTCCCAATCCAACACGGAGCTCCCACTCTAACACGGAGCTCCCAATCTAACACGGAGCTCCCACTCTAACACGGAGTTCCCAATCCAACACCGAGCTCACAATGCAACATGGAGCTCCCACTCTAACACGGAGTTCCCAATCCAACACCGAGCTCACAATGCAACATGGAGCTCTCAATCCAACACGGAGCTCCCAATCCAACACAGAGCTCCCAATCCAACACAGAGCTCCCAATCCAACACCGAGCTCCCAATCCAACACTGAGCTCCCAATCCAACACGAAGCTCCCAATCTAACACGGAGTTCCCAATCCAACACCAAGCTCCCAATCCAACACGGAGCTCCCAATCCAACACGGAGCTCCCAATCCAACATGGAGCTCCCAATCGAACACGAAGCTCCCAATCCAACACGGAGCTCCCAATCCAACACGGAGCTCCCAATCCAACACGGAGCTCCCAATCCAACACGGAGCTCCCAATCCAACACGGAGCTCCCAATCCAACACGAAGCTCACAATCTAACATGGAGCTCACAATCTAACACGGAGCTCCCAATCTAACACGGAGTTCCCAATCCAACACCAAGCTCCCAATGCAACACGGAGCTCCCAATCCAACGTGGAACTCCCAATCTAACACGGAGCTCCCAATCTAACACGGAGCTCCCAATCCAACACGGAGCTCCCAATCTAACACGGAGCTCCCAATCTAACATGGAGCTCCCAATCTAACACGGAGCTCCCAATCTAACACGGAGCTCCCAATCCAACACGGAGCTCCCAATCTAACTCGGAGCTCCCAATCTAACACGGAGCTCCCAATCCAACACGAAGCTCCCAATCCAACACGGAGCTCCCAATCTAACACGGAGCTCCCAATCTAACACGGAGCTCCCAATCTAACATTGAGCTCCCAATCCAACACGGAGCTCCCAATGCAACGCGGAACTCCCAAACTAACACGGAGCTCCCAATCTAACACGGAGCTCTCAATCCAACACGGAGCTCCCAATCTAACACGGAGCTCTCAATCCAACACGGAGCTCTCAATCCAACACGGAGCTCCCAATCCAACACGGAGCTCCCAATCTAACATGGAGCTCCCAATCCAACACGGAGCTCCCAATCTAACACGGAGCTCCCAATCTAACACGGAGCTCTCAATCCAACACGGAGCTCCCAATTCAACGCGGAGCTCCCACTCTAACACGGAGCTCCCAATCTAACACGGAGCTCCCAATCCAACACGGAGCTCACAATGCAACGCGGAGCTCCCAATGCAACGCGGAGCTCCCAATCCAACACGGAGCTCCCAATCCAACACGGAGCTCCCAATCCAACACGGAGCTCCCAATCCAACACGGAGCTCCCAATCCAACACGGACCTCCCAATCCAACACGGACCTCCCAATCCAACACGGAGCTCCCAATCCAACAAGGAGCTCCCAATCCAACACGGAGCTCCCAATCCAACACGGTGCTCCCAATCCAACACGGTGCTCCCACTCTAACACGGAGCTCCCAATCCAACACGGAGCTCCCAATCTAACACGGAGCTCCCAATCCAACACGGAGCTCCCACTCCAACACGGTGCTCCCAATCTAACACGGAGCTCCCAATTCAACACAGAGCTCCCAATCTAAAACGGAGCTCCCAATCCAACACGGAGCTCCCAATCCAACACGGAGCTCCCAATCCAACACGGAGCTCCCAATCTAACATGGAGCTCCCAATCCAATACGGAGCTCACAATCCAACACGGAGCTCCCAATCCAACACGGAGCTCCCACTCTAACACGGAGCTCCCAATCCAACACCGAGCTCCCAATCCAACACGGAGCTCCCACTCCAACACGGTGCTCCCAATCTAACACGGAGCTCCCAATCCAACACCAAGCTTCCAATCTAACACAGAGCTCCCAATCTAACATGGTGCTCCCAATCCAACACGGAGCTCCCAATCCAACACGGTGCTCCCAATTCAACACAGAGCTCCCAATCTAAAACGGAGCTCCCACTCTAACACGGAGCTCCCAATCTAACACCTAGCTCCCAATCCAACACGTTGCTCCCAATCCAACACGGAGCTCCCAATCCAACACGCAGCTCCCAATCCAACACGCTGCTCCCAATTCAACACAGAGCTCCCAATCTAAAATGGAGCTCCCACTCTAACACGGAGCTCCCAATCTAACACCGAGCTCCCAATCCAACACGGTGCTCCCAATCCAACACCGAGCTCCCAATCCAACACGGTGCTCCCAATCCAACACGGAGCTCCCAATGCAACACGGAGCTCCCAATCTAACACGGAGCTCCCAATCCAACTTGGCGCGCTTCACAAGTGGAAGTCAATCAGTGAATTCTGTAGATTATTCAAAGTCCAGTATCTGGTATCTGCCAATGGTAACCAGAAACACTGCCAACTACAAACCCAAAACCAAAGCCAAAATACCCGACAGCTGCAACCTGTGCATCTTACAGTCTAAGGGCCTCAGTGCCCTGTGCATTCTGCGGGGATCATTTACTGAGTGTGTTTCACGTTTAGTGTTTCTAGGATGAATTAGCAATCAAATATATCTTTCATAGTCCATACACTAATGGACTATACAGTTACCCGCTCAAGGTCACCTGTATGAGTGACAATAATATACACAGGAATTACTGATAATCTAAATCTCTTTTCAGATGCTGAGGGGTTGGTTGTACATTTTCTGTTTTTACTTATTTCAACTTTCAGTTTTCTTTCCATTGCCTCAATGTGCCTTCGTTTCTTCAAGACAATAAAAAGTACTTAACTTTTACATTGGGATCTTCCACACTCAATTCTATACTATAGAGAGCTCATATCTGTCTTACTGGATCTACAACAGATTGTTGGCCTACACAGAAATATAACCTAGGGCTACTGATTTAGTGTTCGCATTGTTGCCTGTATAGATAAGATGGGGTAACATGAGGAAATTGAAAATTGTGCACAGAGGCTTAGGAATAAATCTCCCCAAGATAAGCTCAGGCTGGTACAGCTATGCAAACATGTCAAGACTATTTCCTGTTCAAAGCTAAACTTTCATAGTCAATGTCAAATTTTGTAATTTCAAACTTCAATTTGGTTTTGGTTTGATTTGCAGTACCGTACTGCTATTGACAAGGCAGCCATATGACAATTGACAGAGTGACTCAATGGGATTAAGGAGTTCAGTTACATGGCTGTGGTCAGGTTTGGGATTATGGTTAAGCATAGAGTTACAGTTAGTTTTAGGTTTCAGTTTAGCTTTACAATTACATGTGGATAGGAGCTTGCCTTGAGTTTACAGATTACATCAGAGGATAACAGCCTGATAACAGAATTCATTTGTACAGACCGATTTGTATTTTGAAATGCACATTTCCAAGAACTCAGTCAGAAGTGTGTGGACAATCTGGTAAAACCTCTGAAGTGCTCATCAAAGTAATGTCATTTGATGGGCACTGCAGTTTGTGTTTTGCAATAGGTCTCACACTGCAGCACACAGGTCTCACACAACTCTCCATCTATCTGTGAGCCAGTTCATAGTTGCACTGAGTGTAATGTATATACCTTTAAGGGGGGAACTATGTTTTACAGCTCATGTATACTGCAGTACCGGCAGTGACCACACCTGTATATAGCACTGAGTAGTAATCTGTACAGATCAGTTCCAGTGTGAGCCACGTTGAGTAAACACCTGTTGTACCGTTCTCCTGCAGTCTGTGTCTTATTATACACGGACACAACATTGGCGACAAGGCAAGTTCGAACCTACCTGCAACTCTGCATCACCTCCCGGGGATTCGTTCCTGGAGCTCAGTGGATTGGAGGTCAAGGCCAGAGACTCGGGCGTCGACCACGGGCAACCGCCCAGTCATCCAGCAGAGACTCGAGAATTGCGGGGGAGGCTGTCGAGAGCCAGGCTTAGCTTTCCAGTCGAGGTGGTCCAGCGAAACGGGCTGGCAACAGGTAGTGCGCAGACCCTTCCCGGACAGCGGCGGGCTAGAGCCCGACCGAGCGGCACAGCAAAGGGCCGAGCAGCGTCGACGGGGGAGAGAGAGGGCAGAGCGCACGGGGTGCAGCCGGTGTTCAGGGGCCGAGCAGCGTCGAAGAGAGGGAGAGAGAGATGCACAGAAACCCGCGAGGCGCCGCCATTGCCACGAGGACCACCGAGAGCGGCGTTGGCAGCAGCACAGGAGAAGCGCGCGAAACCTACAGGGTGCTGCCATTGCCACGAGAACCACCGGGAGTGGCGTTGGCAGCAGTGGGGGAGGAAGGAAAGCACGGGAGACGCCATTTTAAGCCATTGGGAGACGCCATTTTAAACCACACCCAAAATGCCGAAGAGTGGCAGTATCACCGCATTTGACAATGAAGTCGAAGATTGGACTACATATGTCGAACAAATAGAGGTATACTGCAAGGCAAATGAGGTGTCAGATGACAAGAAAGCGGCGGTATTGTTAAATTTAATGGGTGCAAAGATGTATGGTTTATTACGAAATCTAGTAACCCCAACGAAGCCAATGGAAAAGAGTTTTGAAGACATAGTAACGATACTACAGGAACATTTAAACCCCACACCGCTGCTGATAGCAGAAAGATTCAAGTTTCACAAACGGAACCAGCATAAGGATGAAAGCAATGCTGATTATTTAACAGAACTGCGCAAACTATCGAAACACTGCCAGTTTGGAGCGGGACTGGCAGATACCTTAAGGGACAAGTTTGTGTGTGGGCTTCAAAGTGAAGGAACCAAGAAATGGCTTTTATCTGAAAAGGACCTTACGCTGGAAAAGGCTTTCAGCATTGCGGTATCATATGAAGCAGCAGCACGGGGCACTGCAGAGATACAACAGAGACCGCAAGAATATGGCACAAACGAAATGTCATATGGAACAGAGAAGTGCTATCGCTGCGGCAGAACAACACATGACCAGAATGATTGCTGGTTCAAAGAGAAAGTGTGCAGACAGTGTGGAAAAGTAGGACACATAGCACGAGTCTGCAGGTCAGGAAAGCAAACCAACAATAAGAAACCTATCAAAGGAAAGTACAAGAAGGTACATAAGATGACGGAGAATAGTTCAGACGAACAAAAGAGTGATAACGACTCCGAAAGCAGGGAACTGAGTTGTCTGAAACTACATAATGTGATCACAACGGAGGATCACCGAACCATTTGGGTCACTCTCAAGATAGCAGGAGTCCAGGTAAAGATGGAATTGGACACAGGATCAGCCCTAACAGTCATAAACCGACGGGACTATGAGCGGTTATTCTCACACATACCCTTGAGAGACACAAAAATTATTTTGAAGACGTACACGGGGCAAAAAGTCTACCCCAAAGGAAAAATAAGGGTGACCGTTATATATAACGGTAAGGAAACACCAAAACTAGACCTGTATGTATTGCAAGATGGAGGACCACCATTACTGGGACGTGAATGGATCCGGAAAATACAACTGGATTGGCATTCCATACAGGCACTGGCTGTGGCTGACAAAAAGGATGACGACGTCACACCTGGGCGACTGTCAAAGATCCTAACTGACGCGAAAGAAGTGTTCCAGCAAGGACTCGGAACACTAAAAGGCATGACAGCGATGATTAAAATTGAAGAAAACGCAAGCCCAAAATTTTTTAAGGCCAGACCGGTACCTTATGCAATCCGTCCAGCCGTCGAAGCAGAGCTGGAGAGTCTGGAACATTCAGGTGTACTGTCCAAGGTAGACTGGAGCGAGTGGGCTACACCCATCGTCCCTGTGATGAAAAAGTCATTGAGCAGCACGCCTGGGGAACCAAGGAAAGTTCGCATCTGTGGGGACTTTAAGGTAACAGTGAACCCGGTCCTTCACACCGTACAATATCCACTTCCGCGGATTGAAGATATTTTCGCCTCGCTATCTGGAGGGAAACGCTTCACTAAGATTGATCTGGCCCAGGCGTATCTGCAAATGGAGGTAGAAGAAGCATCAAAAAAATACCTCACAATCAACACCCATAAAGGTCTCTACCAATACAACTGGCTGGTATTCGGGGTAGCATCAGCTCCGGCTATTTGGCAGAGGGCAATGGAACAAGTCCTGCAAGGGATCCCAGGGACCCAGTGTTATTTGGACAACATCCTGGTCACGGGCGAAAATGACAGTGATCACCTTGCCAACCTGGAGCAGGTGCTCACTAGATTGCAGGAATATGGGCTCCGAGCTAACCGCCCCAAATGCGAGTTTTTTAGAAAACAGATCTCGTATTGTGGCCACGTTATCGATAAAGAGGGGTTACATAAGTCCCCAGAGAAGATTGAGGCAGTAGTCAAGGCTCCAGCACCGGAAAATGTGTCACAACTGAGGTCGTTCCTCGGGCTGGTAAACTACTACCATAAGTTCTTGACAAACTTGTCTACAATACTACACCCACTGAACACCCTACTGCAAACTGGGGTGCCATGGAAGTGGAGTGACGAATGTAGACGAGCTTTCCAGAAGAGCAAAACACTAATCACATCGAAAGAGGTATTGGCCCATTACAACCCAGCATTACCAATTCGGTTGGCATGTGATGCGTCACCCTACGGCATTGGAGCGGTGCTGTCGCACAAATTCTCGGACGGCTCAGAGAGGCCAATAGCCTTTGCGTCACGATCACTAATCTCAGCCGAGCGTAACTACGCCCAGGTTGACAGCGAGGCCCTCAGCCTAGTGTGGGGAGTGAAAAAGTTCAATCACTATCTGCACGGGCAGAAATTCCCCTTGCTGACTGATCACCAGCCTCTTGTCTCCATTTTTAATCCGAAGAAGGGCGTTCCGGTGATGACTGTGCAACGACTACAAAGATGGTCACTTTTTCTAGGGGCGCACCACTATGAGATTGAATATAAGGGCATGAAACAGCATGGAAATGCTGATGGGCTATCACGCCTGCCACTGCCTACTGCGGAGGAAGCACCAGCAGTGGATCCTGCCGTAATATTCCATTCGCCTATAGTTGAATACCTACCGGTAACTAACGCTTGTATCGAAAAGGAAACCCGAAATGACCCGACACTGTCTCGGGTATATGATTTGACGGTGAAGGGATGGCCAGCACGTGGCGACTCACTGTTGCCAGCATTCTCGACAAGGAGAGAACAGTGTGCCGGGGGACCTTGATGTGTGGATCCCGAGTGGTAATTCCACCCAAGTTAAGGGATAGAGTGCTCAATGAGCTTCATGAGGGTCATCTGGGAGGGGTAAAAATGAAAAGCCTAGCCAGGGCTTATGTGTGGTGGCCAGGAATCGATAAACAAATCAAGGACCTGACCAAGAGCTGCTCAGGATGCCAGAAAGTCCAAAATGCACCACCACAGGCCCCTCTACACCCATGGGAGTGGCCCTCATCTCCATGGCAACAGGTGCATATTGATTTTGCTGGTCCATTCATGGACTCAATGTTTTTAATAGCTGTGGATGCGCACTCGAAATGGCCTGAGGTCATCAAAATGTCCTCCACCACCACGGAGAAAACTATTGCAGTCCTACGGACCATTTTTGTCAGGAATGGCTTGCCAGAACAGGTTTGCTCCAACAACGGACCACAGTTTGTGTCCGAAGAGTTCCGGAGGTTCTTGAAAAAGAATGGGGTAAGGCATTACACATCCGCCCCGTATCATCCAGCCACAAATGGATTGGCTGAGAGGTTCGTACAAACCTTTAAGAAGGCTATAAAGGCTATGTACAATGACAACATTCCGCTGCAGCACAAGGTGGACAATTTCCTGTTCGCCTACCGGAATGCGACACATGCAGTCACCAACCAGGCCCCAGCCATGATGTTCTTTAACCGAAGGTTAAGATCTCGCCTGGATTTGCTCAGACCAAACGTACGAAGAGATGTTGAGAGTAAGCAATTCCAGCACATCCATGAGAAGACAACAAGGAGCTTCAATGTAGGGCAACCAGTCTTGGCCCGCGACTACCGAACAGAAAAATGGCAGCCAGGAACGATATGCACATGGCAGGGCCCACTAATGTACACAGTGGACGTTGGGGAGAGCATCGTGAGACGTCATGCTGACCAGATCCTAGAGTCACAGGAACAAGTCAACCCCATGCCTCGCCCATACGTACCTGGTGATGAACCCGACGTACAGGTCGCATCTACCCCAGAAACAGTAGCATCGGAAGCTGATGAACCAACTGACGACAGGGGGCCAGAATCGCCTCCGCACCAAGAGCAAGACACTCGGGAAAGGCGCTATCCAGAAAGGATCAGGAAGCCTCCCCAAAGACTGAATATATAAATAGACTATTTTCAGCTAATGTTGCATGTTAAAAGTGTTAATTGTAATTAGTTTGATATTTAATTGTTAAATGAGTGTTATGGTACTGTTAATCTAAAAGGGGAGGAATTGTAATGTATATACCTTTAAGGGGGGAACTATCTTTTACAGCTCATGTATACTGCAGTACCGGCAGTGACCACACCTGTATATAGCACTGAGTAGTAATCTGTACAGGTCAGTTCCAGTGTGAGCCACGTTTAGCAAACACGTGTTGTACCGTTCTCCTGCAGTCTGTGTCTTATTATACACGGACACAACACTGAGGATTGCTAAATCCTTAAAAATCAAGGCTGGGATTTGAACACCAATCTCTTGAATGAGAGACCAATAATTTCTAGCTTGAGCTAGCCCACCTTAAAAATCCCTGGTCCTAATTACCACCAGCCCAGAATTTGCTGGAGTGGGGCATCTCGCGGCCTGCTCCGTTAACTAGACTTTTCCCCTCACCCTTCAGCTCAAACGTGTTTTGCGCTGTAACTTGCTAGGAATGCGAGCTGATAACAACGCAACGAGGGCAACAGGGCATCTGTGACCTCAGTGAACGACGGGACCAACAGTCTATCTCCGTAACAAATGAGATTTAAGGATTGTGAAAGAAACAGTGGAATGATAGAGAAGAAAATCGGGTGAATTAGAGTCAAATCAGGTACAGGAAGAGAAATAATAAGAGGGAAATAAAGATTGGATTAAGAGAGAGAGAAAAAGAGACATAAAGGAAAAGTAAGAATTGTTTATAAAAATTTTAAATTTATAAAATCTCTTACGATAATTTACTACCAGGAAGTAATGAGGAATGAGACTCCACAGTTTAAACTGTTCCCTTTCTGGGCCGGAGAGGTTGAGTGGCATTGGAAGAACATAAATCTCCTCATTAAAAAGCTACTCACACTATTAGCTACCAGCCCTAACGGTGGAAAGGTGCAAATCGTCTAGCAGCTTGTGGTGTTTCGCAATTCACGGGGAATCTCTGCCATGTCACAAGTTGCTGATCGATATACACATTAATAACAGCGAGCATTATTAAAGTCACCGTTATTTGGCAGCAAAATCTGGGCCATTGTATTTCAATTGTTTACATTTCAAGAGCGGGTGTCACTGCCAGTAACATTGGTACTTAATTTACTTTACAGCTCAGCCTAGGAAAGTAGTATGAATACACTTCCAAGGAGCCATGCTGGTCAGAATTGAAATGTTTTGGTATTATAAGCACCCACTACTGTTATTTGAAAAGTAATACGTCTTTAGTAGTGGTGGGAAACAATGGGAGTAATTTTCACCTCCACTGCCTTGTGGTAATCGGGTGGAATGATCACCCACCCATTGCAGACCCTGGCGGTCTTCAGCCCATTGAAACTTTCCAGGTCAATTATTGGCCCAGAAATTGGTGTCGGGGGCTTCCCGCGGGTGCAAGCCCCCGACCTACACTTACATGGCGCGCCGACAGTTGAAGCCTGGCCCTGCGTGGATTTCCTGTCAGTGGCCCGGTTCAGCTCCCGGCGCGCTGTGCTTGCGTGATCCAGTGGCGTAGTTAGTTCGATGAGCCGGCTGGGATCACGTGAGCACTGGGCAACCAATCGGAGGTTGCAAAGGTTCATTCATGAGTTTGATAGTAAGAACTGTCAAACTCATGAAAACTCCGAGTGCCCAAAACGGTACTTAAATTTCAAAGTAAAAAAAACATCCCACTAATTAAATGAACTATTAATAACTGTAAAAAACTAATTTAAACAATTATTCAAATTTTTGAAAAAAATTGCCCAGTAATTCGGGTCCCAACGCGTGAGTACGGATGGAGTACCCACGCGTGGACCCGATGGAAGTGCCGGTTTCTTGCATGAACAGCGCATGAGCGGGAAACCGGCATTTCCGGACCTCTGAATGAAGGGGTTCAGAGGTCGAACGCGTGCGCGCGGGAGTCTGCGCGTGCGCTTTGAACTTACTTTTTTTTTTACAGGTTTTTCCGTGAGGGTAAGTCTTTAGATTTTAGAAATGTAAAAACCAGGCGTAAGGACTGCATTTTAAAAGGTAAGTGGTCTAATAATTAAAGTTAGAATTTTTTTTCCACAGGTTTATTATTTTTAAAGAATTTACAGTAAGGTAAGTGTATTTTTAGAACCGATTTCTTGAAAAATTTTTTTTATCCGATATTTGAATAATTGTTTAAAATAGTTTTTTAAAGTTATTAATAGTTCATTTAATTAGTGGGATTTTTTTAAACTTTTATTTGAAGTTTAAGTACTGTTTTGGGCGCCCGGAGTTTTCATGAGTTTGACAGTTCTTACTATCAAACTCATGAATGAACTTTTGCAACCTCCGATTGGTTGCCCAGTGCTCACGTGATCCCAGCCGGCTCATCGAACTAACTACGCCACTGGATCACGCAAGCACAGCGCGCCGGGAGCTGGACCAGGCCACAGACCGGAAATCCACGCAGGCCCAGGCCTCAAATGTCGGCGCGCCATGTAAGTGTAGGTCGGGGGCTTGCACCGCGGGAAGCCCCCGACCCGAATTTCTGGGCCAATAATTTTTTAACAAATCGGGTCTAAAAATACACTTACCTTACTGTAAAGTCTTTAAAAATAATAAACCTGTGGAAAAAAAATTCTAACTTTAATTATTAGACCACTTACCTTGTAAAACTAAGTCCTTACGTCTGCTTTTTTCATTCGTAAAAAGTTGAGGCCTTCACGCACGGGCAAACCTTAAAAAAAAGGAATTTCAGCGCGCACGCGCAGACTCCTGCGCGCACGCGTTCGACCTCTGAACCCCTTGGTTCAGAGGAAAGGAAATGCCGGTTTTCCACGCATGCGCTGTGCATGCTGAAAGCCGACACTTCCATCGGGCCCACGCGTGAGTACCCCGTCCGCACTCACGCGTTGGGACCCGAATTACCGGGCCCTTATGTTTCATCTCCAATGGATCTTTCTTTATTCACTTTATAATTTTTAAGATCCTATGAATGCAGCAGAAATAATAACAGCAGAACTTCCGAGCTTCAGAGAGGAACTTAAAATAACAGCAAATGGAAGCTGGGCTAATAACACTTTTCATTATTCTATTTCTATCTTCATATCAACTGGGATGGAGGAAGACTGAGTCGGGGGGGAGGGAAGACTGTGGGGGAGAGACTGCGGGGGGGAGACTGCTGGGGGGAGACTGCGGGGGGAGACTGTGGGGGGGGGAGACTGTGGGGGGGGAGACTGCGGGGGGGGAGACTGCGGGGGGGGAGACTGCGGGGGGGAGAGACTGCGGGGGGGAGAGACTGCGGGGGGGAGGAGACTGCGGGGGGGAGGAGACTGCGGGGGGGAGGAGACTGCGGGGGGGAGAGACTGCGGGGGGGGGAGACTGTGGGGGGGGAGACTGCGGGGGGCAGAGACTGTGGGGGAGGAGACTGTGGGGAGGAGACTGTGGGGGGGAGACTGTGGGGGGAGAGACTGTGGGGGGAGACTGGTGGGGAGACTGGAGGGGAGACTGTGGGAGGGAGAGACTGCGGGGGGAGACTGTGTGGGGGAGACTGTGGGGGGGAGACTGTGGGGGGGAGACGGGGAGACTGGGGGGGAGACTGTGGGGGGGTGGTGACTGTGGGGGGAGACTGTGGGGGGTAGACAGTGGGGGGGAGACTGCGGGGGGGAGACTGCGGGGGGGGGACTGGGGGGGAGACTGTGGCGGGGAGAGACTGTGGGGGGAGACTGTGGGGGGGGGAAGAAATTAAGGGGGAAGAGGTGAGAATTTCTGGAACAATTAATCTCTCATTTCCTTTTTCACACAACTCTCAAGAGAATTCTACTTTGAACACAGCGGCAATTGATTCCAAACTGAAATTATTTAAACATGGGACAAAGGGTTTTCCTATTTGGGTTTGACCTTTCTGTTTTTCGTGATCCTGGATTTAGAATTCTTACCTTGTTGAGAACTTTGGCCTTTGATTCCTGCTTAATTCATTCATGATATAGAATAATCTGTTTTTAACACTGTGCCCAGCAGTTAGCTTGCTTGTAGACAGAATAAAATGATGGTGTGTTGAAGTGATGCCGGTGGCGACCATTTAACTTTGCTGGTTCAGTCAAAGTTCCTCTAGCGAAAGCGGACAAAGAGACTTCCTGAGGTAAGGTTCTTGCCAACGGAGGCACGTAAAGCAGCCCATTGGTATAACAGTGTTGGACTTTTTCTGATGTCTATTTTTTTTCTTCTTTATCACATTTCAGTCAGAGTCTTTTCCAAAATATATAAGTCTTTTCTGGAATAGTGAGGGCTTTGTTAGGATTAACACTGTACCTCGTTCCCCAGATATTTATGAATAATATTTTTTCAAAGGTTTTGGTAACATTAATCTCTTAACTGCAGCTTCTGACTACATGCATTGTATTTGCTGATAGATTGACAGAAAGGCTAGACAAACAGAGACAGGCTTTCTCTGCAATGAACAAAAGTCTTCCCACAATGTAAATTCAATATAAATTTCTCCTTGGTTCTATCATTTTTTTATGTAGCCAGCCAGAAATACAAGCATTGTTGCAGAAGTTTGTTCCAGTTGACAGATATCTAAGGTTATAATACCCATTTTTCCTACTAAATGCATTTTTTCATAACTCAGTATTGATATTGAGGTCAATATATTCTATATTATTCCCCATATTATGGTTGTGAAATATAAACTAGATCTCTGTGCCAAATTTCCCCCATAACTACAACGATATTTTAATTGTGAACTGGAGCAATAATTCCTTTGCACTAATACTGAAAAATCCGGTTGTGCGTCAACCACTTTGGTAATCTCGCGCACCGCATCAATCACACGCACCGTGTCCGTGTCAATCTCAAGCAACGCGTCCGTGACAATCTCACGCACCGCATCCACGTCAATCTCACGCACCGTGTCAATCTCATGCACTGTGTCTGTGACAATCTCATGCACCATGTCAATCTCACGCAATGCGTCCGTGTCAATCTCACACACAGCGTCCATGTCAATCTCACGCACCGTGTCAATCTCACGCACTGTGTCCGTGTCAATCTCATGCACCGTGTCAATCTCATGCACTGCGTCCGTGTCAATCTCACACACCGTGTCCGTGTCAATCACATGCACCGCGTCCGTGTCAATCTCATGCACCACGTCAATCTCACGCACCTTGTCCGTGTCAATCTCACGCACCGTGTCAATCTCACACACCGTGTCCGTGTCAATCTGACGCACCGCGTCCATGTCAATCTCACGCACTGCGTCCGTGTCAATCTCACGCACCGCGTCCATGTCACTCTCACACACCGTGTCAATCTCACGCACCGCGTCAATCTCACGCACCGTGTCCGTGTCAATCTCACACACCGTGTCCATGGAATCTCACGCACCGCGTCCGACTAAATCTCACGCACCGTGTCCGTGTCAATCTCACGCACCGTGTCCGTGTCAATCTCACGCACCGCGTCCGTGTCAATCTCACACACCTTGTCCATATCAATCTGACGCACCACGTCCGTGTCAATCTCACGCACCGTGTCAATCTCACGCACCGTGTCCGCGTCAATCTCACGCAACGTGTCAATCTCACACACTGTGTCCGTGTCAATCTCACGCACTGTGTCCGTGTCAATCTCACGCACTGTGTCCGTGTCAATCTCACGCAGTGTCCATGTCAGTCACACACCGCGTCCATGTCAATCTCACACACCGTGTCAATCTCACGCACCACTTCAATCTCACGCACCGTGTCCGTGTCAAGCTCACGCACCGCGTCCATGTCAATCTCATGCACCGTGTCCGTGTCAATCTCACGCACCATTTCAATCTCAGGCACCGTGCCCGTGTCAATCTCATGCACCGCATCCGTGCCATTCTCATGCACCATTTCAATCTCACGCACCGTGTCTGTGTCAATCTCATACACCGCGACCGTGTCAATCTCACGCACCGTGTCCATGTCAATCACATGCACCGCGTCCGTGTCAATCTCATGCACCGCGTCAATCTCATGCACCTTGTCCGTGTCAATCTCACGCACCATGTCAATCTCACACACCGTGTCTGTGTCAATCTGACGCACCGCGTCCGTGTCAATCTCACACACCGCATCCATGTCAATCTTATGCACCGCGTCCGTGTCAATCTCACGTACCGTGTCAATCTCACGCTCCGCGTCCGTGTCAATCTCACGCACCGTGTCCGCGTCAATCTCACGCACCGCGTCCATGTCAATCTCACGCACCACGTCAATCTCGTGCATCGTGTCCGTGTCAATCTCACGCAGCGTGTGCGTGTCATTCTCATGCACCATGTCCATGTCATTCTCATGCACCATGTCCATGTCATTCTCATGCACCATGTCCATGTCATTCTCATGCACCATGTCCATGTCATTCTCATGCACCATGTCAATCTCATGCAGCACGTCCGTGTCAACCTCACACACCGTGTCCGCGTCAATCTCACGCACTGTGTCAATCTCACACACCGTGTCCGTGTCAATCTGGCTCACCGCGTCCGTGTCAATCTCACGCACTGTGTCCATGTCAATCTCACGCGCCTCGTCCGTGTCAATCTCTCTCACGCACCGTGTCAATCTCATGCACCGCGTCAATCTCACGCACCGCGTCAATCTCACGCACCGCGTCCTTGTCAATCTCATGCACTGTGTCAATCTCACGCATCGTGTCTGCGTCAATCTCACGCAACGTGTCAATCTCACGCACTCTGTCCTTGTTAATCTCACGCACCGTGTCAATCTCATGCACTGTGTCCATGTCAATCTCATGCACCGCGTCCGTGTCAATCTCATGCACCGCGTCCGTGTCAATCTCACACACTGCATCCATGTCAATCTCATGCACCGTGTCTGTGTCAATCTCATGTACCGTGTCAATCTCACGCTCCGCGTCCATGTCAATCTCATGCACAGCGTCCGCATCAATCTCACGCACCGTGTCCGTGTCAATCACATGTACCACGTCCGTGTCAATCTCATGCACCGTGTCAATCTCACGCACATTGTCCATGTCAATCTCACGCACCGTGTCAATCTCACACACCGTGTCCGTGTCAATCTGACGCACTGCGTCCGTGTCAATCTCAGGCACTGCGTCCGTGTCAATCTCACGCACCGCGTCCGTGTCAATCTCACGCACCACGTCCGTGTCAATCTCACACACCGTGTCAATCTCATGCACCACGTCAATCTCACGCACCGTGTCCGCGTCAATCTCACGCACCGCGTCCGTGTCAATCTCACGCACCGTGTCAATCGCCCACACTGCATCCATTTCAATCTCATGCACCGCGTCCGTGTCAATCTCACGTACCGTGTCAATCTCACGCTCCGCGTCCGTGTCAATCTCACGCTCCGCGTCCGTGTCAATCTCACGCACAGCGTCCGTGTCAATTTCACGCACCGTGTCCGCGTCAATCTCACGCACCGCGTCCATGTCAATCTCACGCACCACGTCAATCTCTCGCTCCGCGTCCGTGTCAATCTCACGCACCGTGTCAATCTCGTGCACCGTGTCCGTGTCAATCTCACGCAGCGTGTGCGTGTCATTCTCATACACCGCGTCCGTGTCAATCTCACGCACTGTGTCCATGTCAATCACATGCACCGCGTCCGTGTCAATCTCATGCATCGCGTCAATCTCACGCACCTTGTCCGCGTCAATCTCACACAACGTGTCAATCTCACGCACTCTGTCCGTGTTAATCTCACACACCGTGTCAATCTCACGCACTGTGTCCATGTCAATCCCACACACCGCGTCCATGTCAATCTCATGCACCGCGTCCGTGTCAATCTCACGCACCGCGTCCGTGTCAATCTCACACACCGCGTCCATGTCAATCTCATGCACTGTGTCCGTGTCAATCTCACGTACCGTGTCAATCTCATGCGCCGTGTCCATGTCAATCTCACGCACAGCGTCCGCATCAATCTCACGCACCGTGTCCGTGTCAATCACATGTACCACGTCCGTGTCAATCTCATGCACCGTGTCAATCTCACGCACATTGTCCATGTCAATCTCACGCACCGTGTCAATCTCGCACACCGCGTCCATGTCAATCTCATGCACCGCGTCCGCATCAATCTCACTCACTGTGTCCGTGTCAATCACATGCACCACGTCCATGTCAATCTCATGTACCGCGTCAATCTCACACACCGTGTCCGTGTCAATCTGACGCACCGCGTCCATGTCAATCTCACACACCGCATCCATGTCAATCTCATGCACCGCGTCCGTGTCAATCTCACGTACCGTGTCAATCTCACGCTCCGCGTCCGTGTCAATCTCACGCTCCGCGTCCGTGTCAATCTCACGCACAGCGTCCGTGTCAATCTCACGCACCGTGTCCACGTCAATCTCACGCACCGCGTCCATGTCAATCTCACGCACCACGTCAATCTCTCGCTCCGCATCCGTGTCAATCTCACGCACCGTGTCAATCTCGTGCACCGTGTCCATGTCAATCTCATGCAGCGTGTGCGTGTCATTCTCATGCACCGTGTCTGTGTCATTCTCATGCACCATGTCCATGTCATTCTCATGCACCATGTCAATCTCATGCAGCACGTCCGTGTCAATCTCACACACCGTGTCCGCGTCAATCTCACGCACTGTGTCAATCTCACACACCGTGTCCGTGTCAATCTGACTCACCACGTCCGTGTCAATCTCACGCACTGTGTCCATGTCAATCTCACGCGCCTCGTCCGTGTCAATCTCTCTCACGCACCGTGTCAATCTCATGCACTGTGTCAATCTCACGCACCGTGTCTGCGTCAATCTCACGCAACGTGTCAATCTCACGCACTCTGTCCTTGTTAATCTCACGCACCGTGTCAATCTCATGCACTGTGTCCATGTCAATCTCACACACTGCGTCCGTGTCAATCTCATGCACCGCGTCCGTGTCAATCTCACGCACCGCGTCCGTGTCAATCTCACACACCGCATCCATGTCAATCTCATGCACCGCGTCTGTGTCAATCTCATGTACCGTGTCAATCTCACGCTCCGCGTCCATGTCAATGTCACGCACAGCGTCCGCATTAATCTCACGCACCGTGTCCGTGTCAATCACATGTACCACGTCCGTGTCAATCTCACGCACGTGTCAATCTCACACACCGTGTCCGTGTCAATCTGACGCACTGCGTCCGTGTCAATCTCAGGCACCGCGTCCGTGTCAATCTCACGCACCGCGTCCGTGTCAATCTCACACACCGTGTCAATCTCACGCACCGTATTCGTGTCAATCTCACGCACCGCGTCCGTGTCAATCTCACACACCTTGTCCATGTCAATCTGACGCACCGCATCCGTGACAATCTCACACACCGTGTCCATGTCAAACACATGCACTGCTTCCGTGTTAATCTCATGCACCGCGTCAATCTCACGCACCTTGTCTGTGTCAATCTCACGCACCGTGTCAATCTCACACACCGTGTCCATGACAATCTGACACACTGCGTCCGTGTCAATCTCACGCAATGCGTCCATGTCAATCTCACGCAATGCGTCCATGTCAATCTCACGCACCGTGTCCGTGTCAATCTCACACACCGTGTCAATCTCACACACCACGTCAATCTCACGCACCGTGTCCGTGTCAATCTCACGCACCGTGTCCGTGTCAATCTCACACACCGTGTCAATCTCACACACCACGTCAATCTCACGCACCGTGTCCGTGTCAATCTCATGCACTGTGTCCGTGTCAATCTCACGCACCGTTTCAATCTCACGAACTGTGTCCGTGTCAATCTCACGCACTGTGTCCATGTCAATCACATGCACCGCGTCCGTGTCAATCTCATGCACCGCGTCAATCTCACGCACCTTGTCCGCGTCAATCTCACGCAACGTGTCAATCTCACGCACTCTGTCCGTGTTAATCTCACACACCGTGTCAATCTCACACACCGCATCCATGTCAATCTCATGCACCGCGTTCGTGTCAATCTCACGCACCGCGTCCGTGTCAATCTCACACACCGCGTCCATGTCAATCTCATGCACCGCGTCCGTGTCAATCTCACGTACCGTGTCAATCTCATGCACCATGTCAATCTCACGCACAGCGTCCGCAACAATCTCATGCACCGTGTCCGTGTCAATCACATGCACCACGTCCATGTCACTCTCATGCACCGCGTCAATCTCACACACCGTGTCTGTGTCAATCTGACGCACCGCGTCCGTGTCAATCTCACGCACCGCGTCCGTGTCAATCTCACGCATCGTATTCATGTCAATCTTACGCACTGTGTCCGTGTCAATCTCATGCACCGCGTCCGTATCAATCTAACGCACTGTGACCGTGTCAATCTCACGCACGGCATCCGTGTCACTCTCACACACCTTGTCCATGTCAATCTGACGCACCGCATCCGTGACAATCTCACACACCGTGTCCATGTCAATCACATGCACTGCTTCCGTGTCAATCTCATGCACCGCGTCAATCTCACGCACCTTGTCCGTGTCAATCTCACGCACCGTGTCAATCTCACACACCCTGTCCGTCACAATCTGACACACTGCATCCGTGTCAATCTCATGCACTGCGTCCATGTCAATCTCACGCACCGCGTCCGTGTCAATCTCACACACCATGTCAATCTCACGCACCACATCAATCTCACGCACTGTGTCCGCGTCAGTCTCACGCATCATGTCAATCTCACGCACCGCGTCCATGTCAATCTCACACACTGTCTCCGTGTCAATCTCACGCACCGTTTCATCTCAGGCACCGTCTCCGTGTCAATCTCACGCACCGTTTCATCTCAGGCACCGTGTCCGTGTCAATCTCACGCACCGCGTCCGTGCCATTCTCACGCACCGTGTCAATCTCACGCACCGTGTCTGTGTCAATCTCACGCACCATGTCTGTGTCAATCTCATACACCGCGTCCGTGTCAATCTCACGCACCGTGTCCATGTCAATCTGACGCACCGCGTCAATCTCACACACCGTGTCCGTGTCAATCTGACGCACCGCGTCCGTGTCAATCTCACACACCGCATCCATGTCAATCTTGTGCACCGCGTCCGTGTCAATCTCACGTACCGTGTCAATCTCACGCTCCGCGTCCGTGTCAATCTCACGCACAGCGTCCATGTCAATCTCACGCATCGTGTCCGCGTCAATCTCACGCACCGCGTCCATGTCAATCTCACGCACCACGTCAATCTCTCGCTCCGCGTCCGTGTCAATCTCATGCACCGTGTCAATCTCGTGCACCGTGTCCGTGTCAATCTCACGCAGCGTGTGCGTGTCATTCTCATGCACCGTGTCTGTGTCATTCTCATGCACCGTCAATCTCATGCAGCACGTCCGTGTCAACCTCACACACCGTGTCCGCGTCAATCTCACGCACTGTGTCAATCTCACACACCGTGTCCGTGTCAATCTGGCTCACCGCGTCCGTGTCAATCTCACGCACTGTGTCAATCTCACACACCGTGTCCGTGTCAATCTGGCTCACCGCGTCCGTGTCAATCTCATGCACTGTGTCAATCTCACACACCGTGTCCGTGTCAATCTGACTCACCGCGTCCGTGTCAATCTCACGCACTGTGTCCATGTCAATCTCACGCGCCTCGTCCGTGTCAATCTCTCTCACGCACCGTGTCAATCTCATGCACCGCGTCAATCTCACGCACCGCGTCCTTGTCAATCTCATGCACTGCGTCAATCTCACGCACCGCGTCCTTGTCAATCTCATGCACTGTGTCAATCTCACGCATCGTGTCTGCGTCAATCTCACGCAACGTGTCAATCTCACGCACTCTGTCCTTGTTAATCTCACGCACCGTGTCAATCTCATGCACTGTGTCCATGTCAATCTCATGCACCGCGTCCGTGTCAATCTCATGCACCGCGTCCGTGTCAATCTCACACACTGCATCCATGTCAATCTCATGCACCGTGTCTGTGTCAATCTCATGCACCGCGTCAATCTCACACTCCGCGTCCATGTCAATCTCATGCACAGCGTCCGCATCAATCTCACGCACCGTGTCCGTGTCAATCACATGTACCACGTCCGTGTCAATCTCATGCACCGTGTCAATCTCACGCACATTGTCCATGTCAATCTCACGCACCGTGTCAATCTCACACACCGTGTCCGTGTCAATCTCACACACCGTGTCCGTGTCAATCTGACGCACTGCGTCCGTGTCAATCTCAGGCACTGCGTCCGTGTCAATCTCACGCACCGCGTCCGTGTCAATCTCACGCACCGCGTCCGTGTCAATCTCACACACCGTGTCAATCTCATGCACCACGTCAATCTCACGCACCGCGTCCGTGTCAATCTCACGCACCGTGTCAATCTCCCACACTGCATCCATTTCAATCTCATGCACCGCGTCCGTGTCAATCTCACGTACCGTGTCAATCTCACGCTCCGCGTCCGTGTCAATTTCACGCACCATGTCAATCTCTCGCTCCGCGTCCGTGTCAATCTCACGCACCGTGTCAATCTCGTGCACCGTGTCCGTGTCAATCTCACGCAGCGTGTGCATGTCATTCTCATACACCGCGTCCGTGTCAATCTCACGCACTGTGTCCATGTCAATCACATGCACCGCGTCCGTGTCAATCTCATGCACCGCGTCAATCTCACGCACCTTGTCCGCGTCAATCTCACACAACGTGTCAATCTCACGCACTCTGTCCGTGTTAATCTCACACACCGTGTCAATCTCACGCACTGTGTCCATGTCAATCCCACACACCGCGTCCATGTCAATCTCATGCACCGCGTCCGTGTCAATCTCACGCACCGCGTCCGTGTCAATCTCATGCACCGTGTCCGTGTCAATCTCACGTACCGTGTCAATCTCATGCGCCGCGTTCATGTCAATCTCACGCACAGCGTCCGCATCAATCTCACGCTCCGTGTCAATCACATGTACCACGTCCGTGTCAATCTCATGCACCGTGTCAATCTCACGCACATTGTCCATGTCAATCTCACGCACCGTGTCAATCTCACACACTGCGCCCATGTCAATCTCATGCACCGCGTCCGTGTCAATCTCGCATACCGTGTCAATCTCATGCTCCGCGTCCATGTCAATCTCACGCACAGCGTCCGCATCAATCTCACGCACTGTGTCCGTGTCAATCACATGCACCACGTCCATGTCAATCTCATGCACCGCGTCAATCTCACACACCGTGTCCGTGTCAATCTGACGCACCGCGTCCATGTCAATCTCACACACCGCATCCATGTCAATCTCATGCACCGCGTCCGTGTCAATCTCACGTACCGTGTCAATCTCACGCTCCGCGTCCGTGTCAATCTCACGCACAGCGTCCGTGTCAATCTCACGCACCGTGTCCGCGTCAATCTCACGCACCGCGTCCATTTCAATCTCACGCACCACGTCAATCTCTCGCTCCGCATCCGTGTCAATCTCACGCACCGTGTCAATCTCGTGCACCGTGTCCATGTCAATCTCATGCAGCGTGTGCGTGTCATTCTCATGCACCGTGTCTGTGTCATTCTCATGCACCATGTCCATGGCTTTCTCATGCACCATGTCAATCTCATGCAGCACGTCCGTGTCAATCTCACACACCGTGTCCGCGTCAATCTCACGCACTGTGTCAATCTCACACACCGTGTCCGTGTCAATCTGGCTCACCACGTCCGTGTCAATCTCACGCACTGTGTCCATGTCAATCTCACGCGCCTCGTCCGTGTCAATCTCTCTCACGCACCGTGTCAATCTCATGCACCGCATCAATCTCACGCACCGCATCAATCTCACGCACCGCGTCCTTGTCAATCTCATGCACTGTGTCAATCTCACGCACCGTGTCTGCGTCAATCTCACGCAACGTGTCAATCTCACGCACCGTGTCTGCGTCAATCTCATGCACTGTGTCAATCTCACGCACCGTGTCTGCGTCAATCTCACGCACTCTGTCCTTGTTAATCTCACGCACCGTGTCAATCTCACACACCGTGTCCGTGTCAATCTGACGCACTGCGTCCGTGTCAATCTCAGGCACTGCGTCCGTGTCAATCTCACGCACCGCGTCCGTGTCAATCTCACGCACCGCGTCCGTGTCAATCTCACACACCGTGTCAATCTCATGCACCACGTCAATCTCACGCACCGTGTCCGCGTCAATCTCACGCACCGCGTCCGTGTCAATCTCACGCACCGTGTCAACCTCCCACACTGCATCCATTTCAATCTCATGCACCGCGTCCGTGTCAATCTCACGTACCGTGTCAATCTCACGCTCCGCGTCCGTGTCAATTTCACGCACCATGTCAATCTCTCGCTCCGCGTCCGTGTCAATCTCACGCACCGTGTCAATCTCGTGCACCGTGTCCGTGTCAATCTCACGCAGCGTGTGCGTGTCATTCTCATACACCGCGTCCGTGTCAATCTCACGCACTGTGTCCATGTCAATCACATGCACCGCGTCCGTGTCAATCTCATGCACCGCGTCAATCTCACGCACCTTGTCCGCGTCAATCTCACACAACGTGTCAATCTCACGCACTCTGTCCGTGTTAATCTCACACACTGTGTCAATCTCACGCACTGTGTCCATGTCAATCCCACACACCGCGTCCATGTCAATCTCATGCACCGCGTCCGTGTCAATCTCACGCACCGCGTCCGTGTCAATCTCATGCACCGTGTCCGTGTCAATCTCACGTACCGTGTCAATCTCATGCGCCGCGTTCATGTCAATCTCACGCACAGCGTCCGCATCAATCTCACGCTCCGTGTCAATCACATGTACCACGTCCGTGTCAATCTCATGCACCGTGTCAATCTCACGCACATTGTCCATGTCAATCTCACGCACCGTGTCAATCTCACACACTGCGCCCATGTCAATCTCATGCACCGCGTCCGTGTCAATCTCGCATACCGTGTCAATCTCATGCTCCGCGTCCATGTCAATCTCACGCACAGCGTCCGCATCAATCTCACGCACTGTGTCCGTGTCAATCACATGCACCACGTCCATGTCAATCTCATGCACCGCGTCAATCTCACACACCGTGTCCGTGTCAATCTGACGCACCGCGTCCATGTCAATCTCACACACCGCATCCATGTCAATCTCATGCACCGCGTCCGTGTCAATCTCACGTACCGTGTCAATCTCACGCTCCGCGTCCGTGTCAATCTCACGCACAGCGTCCGTGTCAATCTCACGCACCGTGTCCGCGTCAATCTCACGCACCGCGTCCATTTCAATCTCACGCACCACGTCAATCTCTCGCTCCGCATCCGTGTCAATCTCACGCACCGTGTCAATCTCGTGCACCGTGTCCATGTCAATCTCATGCAGCGTGTGCGTGTCATTCTCATGCACCGTGTCTGTGTCATTCTCATGCACCATGTCCATGGCTTTCTCATGCACCATGTCAATCTCATGCAGCACGTCCGTGTCAATCTCACACACCGTGTCCGCGTCAATCTCACGCACTGTGTCAATCTCACACACCGTGTCCGTGTCAATCTGGCTCACCACGTCCGTGTCAATCTCACGCACTGTGTCCATGTCAATCTCACGCGCCTCGTCCGTGTCAATCTCTCTCACGCACCGTGTCAATCTCATGCACCGCATCAATCTCACGCACCGCATCAATCTCACGCACCGCGTCCTTGTCAATCTCATGCACTGTGTCAATCTCACGCACCGTGTCTGCGTCAATCTCACGCAACGTGTCAATCTCACGCACCGTGTCTGCGTCAATCTCATGCACTGTGTCAATCTCACGCACCGTGTCTGCGTCAATCTCACGCACTCTGTCCTTGTTAATCTCACGCACCGTGTCAATCTCACACACCGTGTCCGTGTCAATCTGACGCACTGCGTCCGTGTCAATCTCAGGCACTGCGTCCGTGTCAATCTCACGCACCGCGTCCGTGTCAATCTCACGCACCGCGTCCGTGTCAATCTCACACACCGTGTCAATCTCATGCACCACGTCAATCTCACGCACCGTGTCCGCGTCAATCTCACGCACCGCGTCCGTGTCAATCTCACGCACCGTGTCAACCTCCCACACTGCATCCATTTCAATCTCATGCACCGCGTCCGTGTCAATCTCACGTACCGTGTCAATCTCACGCTCCGCGTCCGTGTCAATTTCACGCACCATGTCAATCTCTCGCTCCGCGTCCGTGTCAATCTCACGCACCGTGTCAATCTCGTGCACCGTGTCCGTGTCAATCTCACGCAGCGTGTGCGTGTCATTCTCATACACCGCGTCCGTGTCAATCTCACGCACTGTGTCCATGTCAATCACATGCACCGCGTCCGTGTCAATCTCATGCACCGCGTCAATCTCACGCACCTTGTCCGCGTCAATCTCACACAACGTGTCAATCTCACGCACTCTGTCCGTGTTAATCTCACACACCGTGTCAATCTCACGCACTGTGTCCATGTCAATCCCACACACCGCGTCCATGTCAATCTCATGCACCGCGTCCGTGTCAATCTCACGCACCGCGTCCGTGTCAATCTCATGCACCGTGTCCGTGTCAATCTCACGTACCGTGTCAATCTCATGCGCCGCGTTCATGTCAATCTCACGCACAGCGTCCGCATCAATCTCACGCTCCGTGTCAATCACATGTACCACGTCCGTGTCAATCTCATGCACCGTGTCAATCTCACGCACATTGTCCATGTCAATCTCATGCACCGTGTCAATCTCACACACTGCGCCCATGTCAATCTCATGCACCGCGTCCGTGTCAATCTCGCATACCGTGTCAATCTCATGCTCCGCGTCCATGTCAATCTCACGCACAGCGTCCGCATCAATCTCACGCACTGTGTCCGTGTCAATCACATGCACCACGTCCATGTCAATCTCATGCACCGCGTCAATCTCACACACCGTGTCCGTGTCAATCTGACGCACCGCGTCCATGTCAATCTCACACACCGCATCCATGTCAATCTCATGCACCGCGTCCGTGTCAATCTCACGTACCGTGTCAATCTCACGCTCCGCGTCCGTGTCAATCTCACGCACAGCGTCCGTGTCAATCTCACGCACCGTGTCCGCGTCAATCTCACGCACCGCGTCCATTTCAATCTCACGCACCACGTCAATCTCTCGCTCCGCATCCGTGTCAATCTCACGCACCGTGTCAATCTCGTGCACCGTGTCCATGTCAATCTCATGCAGCGTGTGCGTGTCATTCTCATGCACCGTGTCTGTGTCATTCTCATGCACCATGTCCATGGCTTTCTCATGCACCATGTCAATCTCATGCAGCACGTCCGTGTCAATCTCACACACCGTGTCCGCGTCAATCTCACGCACTGTGTCAATCTCACACACCGTGTCCGTGTCAATCTGGCTCACCACGTCCGTGTCAATCTCACGCACTGTGTCCATGTCAATCTCACGCGCCTCGTCCGTGTCAATCTCTCTCACGCACCGTGTCAATCTCATGCACCGCATCAATCTCACGCACCGCATCAATCTCACGCACCGCGTCCTTGTCAATCTCATGCACTGTGTCAATCTCACGCACCGTGTCTGCGTCAATCTCACGCAACGTGTCAATCTCACGCACCGTGTCTGCGTCAATCTCACGCACCGTGTCTGCGTCAATCTCATGCACTGTGTCAATCTCACGCACCGTGTCTGCGTCAATCTCACGCACTCTGTCCTTGTTAATCTCACGCACCGTGTCAATCTCACACACCGTGTCCATGTCAATCTCACACACTGCGTCCGTGTCAATCTCAGGCACTGCGTCCGTGTCAATCTCACGCACCGCGTCCGTGTCAATCTCACGCACCGTGTCTGCGTCAATCTCACGCACTCTGTCCTTGTTAATCTCACGCACCGTGTCAATCTCATGCACTGTGTCCATGTCAATCTCACACACTGCGTCCATGTCAATCTCATGCACCGCGTCCGTGTCAATCTCACGCACCGCATCCATGTCAATCTCATGCACCGCGTCTGTGTCAATCTCACGCTCCGCGTCCATGTCAATGTCACGCACAGCGTCTGCATCAATCTCACGCACCGTGTCCGTGTCAATCACATGTACCACGTCCGTGTCAATCTCATGCACCGTGTCAATCTCACGCACATTGTCCATGTCAATCTCACGCACCGTGTCAATCTCACACACCGTGTCCGTGTCAATCTGAGGCACTGCGTCCGTGTCATACTCAGGCACCGCGTCCGTGTCAATCTCACGCACCGCGTCCGTGTCAATCTCACACACCGTGTCAATCTCACGCACCGTATTCGTGTCAATCTCACGCACTGTGTTCGTGTCAATCTCACGCACCGTGTCCGTGTCAATCTCACACGCTGCGTCCGTGTCAATCTCACGCACCGTGTCCATGTCAATCTCACACACCTTGTCCATGTCAATCTGACGCACCGCATCCGTGACAATCTCACACACCGTGTCCATGTCAAACACATGCACTGCTTCCGTGTTAATCTCATGCACCGCGTCAATCTCACGCACCTTGTCTGTGTCAATCTCACGCACCGTGTCAATCTCACACACCGTGTCCATGACAATCTGACACACTGCGTCCGTGTCAATCTCACGCAATGCGTCCATGTCAATCTCACGCACCGTGTCCGTGTCAATCTCACACACCGTGTCAATCTCACACACCACGTCAATCTCACGCACCGTGTCCGTGTCAATCTCATGCACTGTGTCCGTGTCAATCTCACGCACCGTTTCAATCTCACGAACCGTGTCTGTGTCAATCTCATACACCGCGTCCGTGTCAATCTCACGCACTGTGTCCATGTCAATCACATGCACCGCGTCCGTGTCAATCTCATGCACCGTGTCAATCTCATGCACCTTGTCCGCGTCAATCTCACGCAACGTGTCAATCTCACGCACTCTGTCCGTGTTAATCTCACACACCGTGTCAATCTCACGCACTGTGTCCATGTCAATCTCACACACCGCATCCATGTCAATCTCATGCACCGCGTTCGTGTCAATCTCACGCACCGCGTCCGTGTCAATCTCACACACCGCGTCCATGTCAATCTCATGCACCGCGTCCGTGTCAATCTCACGTACCATGTCAATCTCATGCTCCGCGTCCATGTCAATCTCACGCACAGCGTCCGCATCAATCTCACGCACCGTGTCCGTGTCAATCACATGCACCACGTCCATGTCACTCTCATGCACCGCGTCAATCTCACACACCGTGTCTGTGTCAATCTGACGCACCGCGTCCGTGTCAATCTCACTCACTGCGTCCGTGTCAATCTCACGCACCGAGTCAATCTCACGCATCGCGTCCGTGTCAATCTCACGCATCGTATTCATGTCAATCTTACGCACTGTGTCCGTGTCAATCTCACGCACCGCGTCCGTATCAATCTAACGCACTGTGACCGTGTCAATCTCACGCACGGCATCCGTGTCACTCTCACACACCTTGTCCATGTCAATCTGACGCACCGCATCCGTGACAATCTCACACACCGTGTCCATGTCAATCACATGCACTGCTTCCGTGTCAATCTCATGCACCGCGTCAATCTCACGCACCTTGTCCGTGTCAATCTCACGCACCGTGTCAATCTCACACACCCTGTCCGTCACAATCTGACACACTGCATCCGTGTCAATCTCATGCACCATGTCAATCTCACGCACCACATCAATCTCACGCACTGTGTCCGCGTCAGTCTCACGCATCATGTCAATCTCACGCACCGCGTCCATGTCAATCTCACGCACCGTCTCCGTGTCAATCTCACGCACCGTTTCATCTCAGGCACCGTGTCCGTGTCAATCTCACGCACCGCGTCTGTGCCATTCTCACACACCGTGTCTGTGTCAATCTCACGCACCATGTCTGTGTCAATCTCATACACCGCGTCCGTGTCAATCTCACGCACCGTGTCAAGCTCACACACCGTGTCCATGTCAATCTGACGCACCGCGTCAATCTCACACACCGTGTCCGTGTCAATCTGACGCACCACGTCCGTGTCAATCTCATGCACTGCGTCCGTGTCAATCTCACGCACCGCGTCCGTGTCAATCTCATACACCGCGTCAATCTCACGCACCACGTCAATCTCACGCACCGCGTCTGTGTCAATCTCACACACCGTATTCGTGTCAATCTGACGCACCGCATCCGTGACAGTCTCACAAACCGTGTCCATGTCAATCACATGCACTGCTTCCATGTCAATCTCATGCACCGCGTCCATCTCACGCACCTTGTCCGTGTCAATGTCACGCACCGTGTCAATCTCACACACCGTGTCCGTGACAATCTGACACACTGCGTCCGTGTCAATCTCACGCACTGCGTCCATGTCAATCTCACGCACTGCGTCCATGTCAATCTCACGCGCCATGTCAGTCTCACACACCGTGTCAATCTCACGCACCACGTCAATCTCACGCACCTTGTCCGCGTCAAGCTCACGCACCGCGTCCGTGTAAATCTCACGCACCATGTCAATCTCACGCTCCGCGTCCATGTCAATCTCAGGCACCGTGTCCGTGTCAATCTCACGCACCATTTCAATGTCAGGCACCGTGTCCGTGTCAATCTCACGCACCGCGTCCATGCCATTCTCACGCACCGTGTCAAGCTCACACACCATGTCCGTGTCAACCTGACGCACCGCGTCCGTGTCAATCTCACGCACCGTGTCTGTGTCAATCTCATACACCGCGTCCGTGTCAATCTCACGCACCGTGTCCGTGTCAATCTCACACACTGTGTCAAGCTCACACACGGTGTCCGTGTCAACCTGACACACCGCGTCCGTGTCAATCTCACGCACTGCGTCCGTGTCAATCTCACGCACCGCGTCTGTGTCAATCTCACAAACCATGTCAATCTCATGCACCACGTCAATCTCACACACCGTATCCGCGTCAATCTCACGCACCGCGTCTGTGTCAATCTCACGCACCGTGTCAATCTCATGCTCCGCGTCCATGTCAATCTCACGCACTGTGTCAATCTCACGCACCGTGTCCGCGTCAATCTCACGCACTCTGTCCATGTTAATCTCATGCACTGTGTCAATCTCACGCACTGTGTCCATGTCAATCTCACGCACCGTGTCCGTGTCAATCTCACGCACCGTGTCAATTTCACACACTGTGTCCTTGTCAATCTCACGCACTGTGTCCGTGTCAATCTCACGCACTGTGTCAATCTCACGCACTGTGTCCGTGTCAATCTCATGCACCATGTCAATCTCACACACCGCGTCCGTGTCAATCTCATGCACCGCGTCCGTGTCAATCTCACGCACCGCGTCCCTGTCAATCTCACGCACCGTGGCCGTGTCAATTTCACACACCATGTGCATGTCAATCTCACGCACCGTGTCTGTGTAAATCACACGCAGCGCATCTGCATCAATCTCCGGCACCGTGTCAATCTCACACACCATGTCAATCTCGCGCACCATGTCCATGTCAATCTCAGGCACCGTGTCAATCTCACACACCGTTTCAATCTCGCGCACTGCGTCCATGTCAATCTCACGCACCGTGTCCGTGTCAATCTCATGCACCGTGTCTGTATCAATCTCATGCACCACGTCCGTGCCAATCTCACGCACCGTGTCAATCTCACGCACCGCGTTCATGCCAATCTCACGCACCATGTCAATCTCATGCACCATGTCAATCTCATGCACCATGTCAATCACACACACCGCGTCCGTGTCAATCTCACACAGTGTCCGTGTCAATCTCATGCACCGTGTCTGTATCAATCTCATGCACCACGTCCGTGCCAATCTCACGCACCGTGTCAATCTCACGCACCGCGTTCATGCCAATCTCACGCACCATGTCAATCTCATGCACCATGTCAATCACACACACCGCGTCCGTGTCAATCTCACACAGTGTCCGTGTCAATCTCATGCACCGTGTCAATCTCACGCACCGCGTCCGTGCCAATCTCACACACCGTGTCAATGTCATGCACCGTGTCAATCTCACACACCGCGTCAATCACACACACCGCGTCCGTGTCAATCTCACACACTGCATCCGTGTCATTCTCACGCACCGTGTTCGTGTCAATCTCACGCACCATGTCAATCTCACACACCGCGTCTGTGTCAATCTCAGGCACCATGTCAATTTCACACACCGCATCCGTGTCAATCTCACGCACCGCGTCCGTGTCAATCTCACACACAGCGTCCGTGTCAATCTCACGCACCGCGTCCGTGTCAATCTCACGCACTGTGTCCGTGTCAATCTTGTGCACCGTGTCAATCTCACGCACCGTGTCCGCGTCAATCTCAGGCACCGTGTCAATTTCACACACCGCGTCCGTGTCAATCTCACGCACCGCGTCCGTGTCAATGTCACGCACTGTGTCTGTGTCAATCTCATGCACCATGTCAATCTCACGCACCATGTCAATCTCAAACAATGCGTCCGTGTCAATCTCACGCACCGTGTCAATCTCACACACCCCATCCGTGTCAATCACACGCACCGTGTCAGTGTCAATCTCATGCACCGCGTCCGCGTCAATCTCCCACACCGCGTCCATCTCACGCACCACGTCCGTGTCAATCTCATGCACCATGATCATGTCAATCTCACACACTGCGTCCGTGTCAATCTCACGCACCGTGTCCGTGTCAATCTCACGCACCATGTCCATGTCAATCTCACACACCGTGTCCGTGTCAATCTCGCACACCACGTCCATGTCAATCTCACGCACCGTGTCAATCTCACGCATCGTGTCCGTGTCAATCTCACACACCGCGTCCATGTCAATCTCATGCACCGCGTTCGTGCCAATCTCACGCACCATGTCAATCTCACGCACCGTGTCAATCACACACCGCGTCCGTGTCAATTTCACAGTGTCCGTGTCAATCTCACGCACCGTGTCCGTGCCAATCTCACGCACCGTGTCAATGTCATGCACCGTGTCAATCTCACACACCGCGTCAATCACACACACCGCGTCCGTTTCAATCTCACACACCGCATCCGTGTCATTCTCACGCACCGTGTTCGTGTCAATCTCACGCACCATGTCAATATCACACACCGCGTCTGTGTCAATCTCAGGCACCGTGTCAATTTCACACACCGCGTCCATGTCAATCTCACGCTCCGCATCCGTGTCAATCTCACGCACCGCGTCCGTGTCAATCTCATGCACCGCATCCATGTCAATGTCACGCACTGTGTCTGTGTCAATCTCATGCACCATGTCAATCTCACGCACCATGTCAATCTAACGCACCATGTCAATCTCACACAACGCGTCCGTGTCAATCTCATGCACCGTGTCAATCTCACACACCCCATCCGTGTCAATCACATGCACCGTGTCAGTGTCAATCTCATGCACCGTGTCCGCGTCAATCTCCCACACCGCGTCCATGTCCATCTCACGCACCGCGTCCGTGTCAATCTCACGCACCACGTCCGTGTCAATCTCACGCACCATGATCATGTCAATCTCACGCACCGTGTCCGTGTCAATCTCACACACGCGTCCATGTCAATCTCACACACCGTGTCCGTGTCAATCTTGCACACCGTGTCCGTGTCAATCTCAGGCACCGTGTCAATCTCACACACCGCGTCCATGTCAATCTCATGCACCGCGTCCCTGTCAATCTTATGCACCGCGTCCGTGTCCATCTCACGCACCGCATCCGTGTCCATCTCACGCACCGCGTCCATTTCAATCTCACGCACCACTTCCGTGTCAATCTCATGCACCATGTCCGTGTCAATCTCACGCACCGTGTCAATCTCATGCACCGCGTCCGTGTCAATCTCACGCACCGCGTCCCTGTCAAACTCACGCTCCGTGTCAATCTCATGCACCGCGTCCGTGTCAATGTCACGCATCCCGTCCTTGTAAATCTCACGCACCGCGTCCATGTCAATCTCACGCATCCCGTCCTTGTCAATCTCATGCACCGTGTCCGTGTCAATCTCATGCACCGTGTCAATCTCATGCACCGCGTCTGTGTCAATCTCACGCACCGTGTCCGTGTCCATCTCACGCACCGTGTCCGTGTCAATCTCATGCACCGCGTCTGTGTCAATCTCACGCACCGTGTCCGTGTCCATCTCACACACCGTGTCCGTGTCAATCACATACACTGCGTCTGTCTCAATCTCACGCACCATGTCAATTTCACATACTGCATCCGTGTCAATCTCACACACCGTGCCCGTGTCAATCTCACGCACCACGTCCGTGTCAATCTCACAAATCGCGTCCGTGTCAATCTCATGCACTGCGTCCGTGTCAATATCACGCACCGTGTCCGTGTCAATCTCATGCACCGTGTCAATCTCACGCACCGTGTCAATCTCACAAATCGCGTCCGTGTCAATCTCTTGCACTGCGTCCGTGTCAATCTCACACACCGTGTTCGTTTCAATCTCATGCACCATGTTAATCTCACGCACCGCGTCCGTGTCAATCTCACGCACCGCGTCCATGTCAATCTCATGCACAGTGTCCGTGTCAATCTTGTGCACCGTGTCAATCTCACGCACCGCGTCCGTGTCAATCTCACACACAGCGTCCGTGTCAATCTCACGCACCGCGTCCGTGTCAATCTCACGCACTGTGTCCGTGTCAATCTTGTGCACCGTGTCAATCTCACGCACCGTGTCCGCGTCAATCTCAGGCACCGTGTCAATTTCACACACCGCGTCCGTGTCAATCTCACGCACCGCGTCCGTGTCAATGTCACGCACTGTGTCTGTGTCAATCTCATGCACCATGTCAATCTCACGCACCATGTCAATCTCAAACAATGCGTCCGTGTCAATCTCACGCACCGTGTCAATCTCACACACCCCATCCGTGTCAATCACACGCACCGTGTCAGTGTCAATCTCATGCACCGCGTCCGCGTCAATCTCCCACACCGCGTCCATCTCACGCACCACGTCCGTGTCAATCTCATGCACCATGATCATGTCAATCTCACACACTGCGTCCGTGTCAATCTCACGCACCGTGTCCGTGTCAATCTCACGCACCATGTCCATGTCAATCTCACACACCGTGTCCGTGTCAATCTCGCACACCACGTCCATGTCAATCTCACGCACCGTGTCAATCTCACGCATCGTGTCCGTGTCAATCTCACACACCGCGTCCATGTCAATCTCATGCACCGCGTTCGTGCCAATCTCACGCACCATGTCAATCTCACGCACCGTGTCAATCACACACCGCGTCCGTGTCAATTTCACAGTGTCCGTGTCAATCTCACGCACCGTGTCCGTGCCAATCTCACGCACCGTGTCAATGTCATGCACCGTGTCAATCTCACACACCGCGTCAATCACACACACCGCGTCCGTTTCAATCTCACACACCGCATCCGTGTCATTCTCACGCACCGTGTTCGTGTCAATCTCACGCACCATGTCAATATCACACACCGCGTCTGTGTCAATCTCAGGCACCGTGTCAATTTCACACACCGCGTCCATGTCAATCTCACGCTCCGCATCCGTGTCAATCTCACGCACCGCGTCCGTGTCAATCTCATGCACCGCATCCATGTCAATGTCACGCACTGTGTCTGTGTCGATCTCATGCACCATGTCAATCTCACGCACCATGTCAATCTAACGCACCATGTCAATCTCACACAACGCGTCCGTGTCAATCTCATGCACCGTGTCAATCTCACACACCCCATCCGTGTCAATCACATGCACCGTGTCAGTGTCAATCTCATGCACCGTGTCCGCGTCAATCTCCCACACCGCGTCCATGTCCATCTCACGCACCGCGTCCGTGTCAATCTCACGCACCACGTCCGTGTCAATCTCACGCACCATGATCATGTCAATCTCACGCACCGTGTCCGTGTCAATCTCACACACGCGTCCATGTCAATCTCACACACCGTGTCCGTGTCAATCTTGCACACCGTGTCCGTGTCAATCTCAGGCACCGTGTCAATCTCACACACCGCGTCCATGTCAATCTCATGCACCGCGTCCCTGTCAATCTTATGCACCGCGTCCGTGTCCATCTCACGCACCGCATCCGGCACGCACCGCGTCCATTTCAATCTCACGCACCACTTCCGTGTCAATCTCATACACCATGTCCGTGTCAATCTCACGCACCGTGTCAATCTCATGCACCGCGTCCGTGTCAATCTCACGCACCGCGTCCCTGTCAAACTCACGCTCCGTGTCAATCTCATGCACCGCGTCCGTGTCAATGTCACGCATCCCGTCCTTGTAAATCTCACGCACCGCGTCCATGTCAATCTCACGCATCCCGTCCTTGTCAATCTCATGCACCGTGTCCGTGTCAATCTCATGCACCGTGTCAATCTCATGCACCGCGTCTGTGTCAATCTCACGCACCGTGTCCGTGTCCATCTCACGCACCGTGTCCGTGTCAATCTCATGCACCGCGTCTGTGTCAATCTCACGCACCGTGTCCGTGTCCATCTCACACACCGTGTCCGTGTCAATCACATACACTGCGTCTGTCTCAATCTCACGCACCATGTCAATTTCACATACTGCATCCGTGTCAATCTCACACACCGTGCCCGTGTCAATCTCACGCACCACGTCCGTGTCAATCTCACAAATCGCGTCCGTGTCAATCTCATGCACTGCGTCCGTGTCAATATCACGCACCGTGTCCGTGTCAATCTCATGCACCGTGTCAATCTCACGCACCGTGTCAATCTCACAAATCGCGTCCGTGTCAATCTCTTGCACTGCGTCCGTGTCAATCTCACACACCGTGTTCGTTTCAATCTCATGCACCATGTTAATCTCACGCACCGCGTCCGTGTCAATCTCACGCACCGCGTCCATGTCAATCTCATGCACAGTGTCCGTGTCAATCTCATGCACCGTGTCCGTCACAATCTCACGCACCGTGTCAATCTCACGCACCGTGTCAATCTCACGCACCCCATCCATGTCAATCTCACGCACCGCGTCCGTATCAATCTCACGCACCGTGTCAACCTCACGCACCCCGTCAATCTCACGCACCGTTTCAATCTCACGCACTGTGTTCGTGTCAATCTCATGCACCGTGTTAATCTCAAGCACCGTGTCCACGTCAATCTCATGCACCGTGTCCGTGTCAATCTCACGCACCGCGTCCGTGCCAATCTCAAGCACCGCGTCCGTGTCAATCTCACGCACCGTGTCTGTGTCAATCTCACACACCGCATCCATGTCAATCTCATGCACCGTGTTAATCTCAAGCACCGTGTCCACGTCAATCTCATGCAACGTGTCCGTGTCAATCTCACGCACCGTGTCTGTGTCAATCTCACGCACCGCGTCCATGTCAATCTCACGCACTGCGTCCGTGTCAATCTCACGCACCGTGTCCGTGTCAATCTCAGGCACCGTGTCAATCTCACACACCACATCCATGTCAATCAAACGCTCGACGACCGTCTCAATCTCACACACCGTGTCCGTGTCAATCACACACACCGCGTCCGTCTCAATCTCACGCACCATGTCAATCTCACACACCGCATCCATGTCAATCTCACACACCGTGTCCGTGTCAATCTCACGCACCGTGTCAATCTCACGCGCCGCGTCCGTGTCAATCTCACACACCGTGTTCGTGTCAATCTCATGCATCGTGTCAATCTCACGCACCATGTCCGTGTCAATCTCATGCACCGTGTCCGTGTCAATCTCTCGCACAGTGTCAATCTCACGCACCGCGTCCGTGTCAATCTCATGCACCGCGTCCGTGTCAATCTCATGCACCGTGTCAATTTCATGCACCGTGTCAATCTCATGCACCGTGTCAATCTCACGCACTGTGTCCATGTCAATCTCATGCACCGTGTCAATCTCACGCGCCGTGTCAATCTCACGCACTGTGTCCATGTCAATCTCATGCACCGTGTCAATCTCACGCGCCGCGTCCGTGTCAATCTCACACACCGTGTTCGTGTCAATCTCATGCATCGTGTCAATCTCACGCACCATGTCCGTGTCAATCTCATGCACCGTGTCCGTGTCAATCTCACGCACCGCGTCCGTGTCAATCTCATGCACCGCGTCCGTGTCAATCTCATGCACCGTGTCAATTTCATGCACCGTGTCAATCTCATGCACCGTGTCAATCTCACGCACCGTGTCCGTGTCAATCTCACGCACCGCATCGTGTCAATCTCATGCACCTCATCCATGTCAAACTCACGCACCGTGTCCGTGTCAATCTCACGCACCGCATCGTGTCAATCTCATGCACCTCATCCATGTCAAACTCACGCACCGTGTCCGTGTCAATCTCACGCACCGTGTCCGTGTCAACCTCATGCACGGCGTCCGTGTCAATCTCACGCACTGCGTCCTTGTCAATCTCTCACACCACGTCCATGTCGATCTCACGCACCGTGCCAACCTCACGCACTGCATCAATCACATGCACCCTGTCAAACTCACGCACCGTGTCCGTGTCAATCTCACGCACCGTGTCCGTGTCAACCTCATGCACGGCGTCCGTGTCAATCTCACGCACTGCGTCCTTGTCAATCTCTCACACCACGTCCATGTCGATCTCACGCACCGTGCCAACCTCACGCACTGCATCAATCACATGCACCCTGTCAAACTCACGCGCCGCATCCATGTCAATCTCACGCACTGTGTCCGTGTCAATCTCATGCACTGCGTCAATCTCACGCACCGCGTCCATGTCAATCTCATGTACCGTGTCCGCGTCAATCTCACGCACCATGTCCGCGTCAATCACATGCACCGCGTCCGTGTCAATCTCACGCACCATGTCCATGTCAATCTCACACACCGCGTCCATGTCAATTTCACGCACCGCGTCTGTGTCAATCTCACGCACTGCATCCATGTCAATCTCATGCACCGCGTCCGTGTCAATCTCACGCACCATGTCCGTGTCAATCTCACACACCTCGTCCATGTCAATCTCACGCACCGCGTCTGTGTCAATCTCACGCACCGCGTCCGTGTCAATCTCACACACCATGTCCGTGTCAATCTCATGCACCATGTGCATGTCAATCTCACGCACCGCGTCCGTTCAATCTCAAGCACCGCGTCCGTGTCAATCTCATGCACTGCGCCTGTGTCAATCTCACACACCGTGTTCATGTCAATCTCACGCACCGTCAATCTCATGCACCGTGTGCATGTCAACTTCATGCACCTGTAGGGGTCGCAAAATCCCCTCAGCCCCCGAAGATTGGGAAATATTAATCCACATCGTGGACGAAGACCTGTGTGATTTAAATTGTCTCTGGGTTGGACAATGTTTTAAAACATACCCAGAACCGCAAAAGGCTGCGTTAAAAAGCTCGTAAGCTGGGCAGCACTTGAACAATGGAATCGAAGAACTTTTTGAAAATCGCACACTTTAAGATTGTACATTTTATTAAAAGATGTACTCTTGAGTTTTGGACTGTTAAAAATGGCTGAACAGGCCTCATGGAAACAGAATTTAAAAGGACAGACAGGCTGTTAGCATATGAAACAGACAGGCTGTTAGCATATGAAAAAGCTCAGCGCTGCCCTGTAGTGGGTTTGAATGGAGCCCGAGCTGTCAGTCACCCTGTGGTATTGGGCGGGTCCGGTAACCTACAAGCTGTTTGTTTAAACTTGGGAGTAGCCCGTTTGAATCAGCCAATCATCGGACAGCAAGCACACTGGGTTGTTTACACACATCCATTCACTGAAATTGACTCGAAGCTCAAGTGCTTGAAACTGCCAGCATGAACAAAGGGACTTTGTTTGCTAAGCACTCAAGACTGTCAATCAATTGCGGTTCCAGATGACCACAGGACAATGCTTTGTTTACAAAGCAATTGAATGCTATTAGCATTTGTTTGTATATCAAGTGGACACATCCAAACTGAGGAGGAACTGTTTAAATGAATGGGAGAACACATTCAAACCACTGCAGCTTTATTCGAAAGCCATCACAGACAACGGACACATTTGAACTGCAACTTTATCCAAACCCATCCCAGACAAGTGGACAGTTTGGATCTCTTTTGTTTTAACCTAGAAACATCAGATCTGGGCGGGCCCCAAAAAAAGGGGTATAAAAGATAGCTTCCCAGAAGCATCTCTCTCTTCTTTGGACTGCAGGTGAGCAAGGCTTCTGACCCACCAGCAAGATAATCTATTGAGAAGTAAAGGGGTGGTAATTTAAGGGAAATGTTGCTAAGATTGTAAGATTAACATTGTAGCCAGTTATCCCTCGTTGTTGCCATCTGCCTTCCCCTGTTAAGCAATTTTACCGTGATTACTTCGATCATGTGGTGTAGTTTCTTTAGTTTTAATAAAATTTGACTTTCTTGCATCCAGAACATTTGTCCGTTTTTAATACATCATTAATTATAAGTTCCTCCAGTCAGAACTGGAAGGAGGGTTTAGCGATTCGAAACCGCTGATTGGAATTGGTCACAGTGCAGTGGCAAGGCTGCCTGACCAGGTAAATTACCATAAACCAGGTAAAGGATGCCCCCCTACACACCGCGTCCATCTCAAGCACTGCGTCCGTGTCAATCTCACGCACCGCGCCTGTGTCAATCTCGCACACTGTGTACGTGTCAATCTCGCACACTGTGTCCATGTCAATCTCATGGACCATGTCAATCTCACGCACTGTGTCCATGTCAATCTCACACACCAATCTCGTGCACCGTGGCACCAACTATAATACAAAGGTTAGTGACCAGCATTCCCTGCATGATTATCCTTGATGGTGGCAGAGTGGAGCGCCAAGCATCCATCCATGAAGGAGGGAGGCAAAATAGGGAGAGTTGTCCTCTCACATATCATCAATAACAGAATGACATTGACTTAGGCCTAGGAGTCATTCCACATTCTTTACTATGGGACGTGGTGCAGAGACACCAAGATCAAGGGATTGGGAGGAACAATGTAAAAATTTAGAAAATAAACCCCAAAAATCTTCATTAGCTATAATTTATCTTTGCAAAGAAAACATAATATACCATGTCAACAAATTTTCAGTTTTAGCTCGGACATTGGTTTTTAGGACACCTTGTCAGCTGACCTCTGGAGATAGGTTCATCAATCCTGTTTGTTAATTATCAAAGGGTCTGATTTTATCAAACAGCTATCAACCCACCAAACTTCCTTCATTAATTACAATTACAATTATAATTACCATTATTGCCTTACTAAACGTATACGACAATCCTTCCAACAAATGGAGCGTGAAGTGATTTAATGCAACATCTCAACTGCGACAATTACAATTACAAGCCAAACAAACTTGAAACCAAAATTAATCAGCCATTGAATCTATAAACAATTACTGACCTAACAACTTGACCTCTATATCTCAAGTAATGCATTTTAGTAATGGGCGAGCAAAATTTCATTGTCAATCTTCACCTTATTGTATTTTGAGTAGTGACTATCTTAATCACAAACTTACCCTTAAGAAAGGCTTTAAAGATTAAGGGGGAAAAATTGAGTCATGCCCCCTTTGGGGTGCTAACTTCGCCGGGGCGCTACTCCCGAAAAAATTAGCGCCCCCACGGCTGAAATTCATCAGTAGCGCACCGAGAGGGAAGCAGGGCGCTACTGGAAGTGCCCCACTTCCCTCTTGGGGCGCTGCGAGGGAATATCACAGCGCGGTACTGCAGGCCTTCCTCCCCACCAGGGATCGGCGCACAGCCGGCACTCTGTGGGGGGGCTGCTGAGGAGGCCAGGGACGGCAACGGGGGCAGGTGCTGGCAGGCGGCCAGCAACAAAAATGGCCGCCCAGCACCGCGCCATTAATTAGCGCTGCCCTGGCCGCAGGTAGGTCCCCCCTGACCCCGTCGGACACAGTGCCCAGCAGTAAGTCAGGGGGCAATACCAAAGATCGCGGCCGGGGCGCTGCGCATGGCGATGACGTCATCACCAGCAGTGCAGCACTGCAGGGCGCTGAATTTCGCGGGAGGCGTTGGCGGTGTCACACCCGGGCCCTCTTAGGGCGCTAACGGGAGGCGCAAAGCAACCGAGTTTTCCCCCTAAAGCTTAGAACTGGTCATCAGCAATTGGAATTCTTGATATAGTCAGGTTACAAGGGTGCAGTTATAGCTCAGTGGCATAACTAGTATAACTGCACCCAGTGCGAACATGAGACTGGTATCTGTAGAGTGAATTGGTCAGTCAGCAGACTAGAGTTATACTGCTAATTGCACCCTGTGAGTACGCGAGACTGCTATTTGTAGAGCGCATTGGTCAGGCAGCAGACGAGTTAGACTGCTGACTATATTCCACATAGAACTCAACAGCAAAAGAGCTCTGCTCCATCTGACTAACACACGGGTGGAAGGGGAGTAAAATGTTTGCCATTAAATTGTGTACTATGCAACTGCCACAAGAAAAGTGGTATGTTAACTAGTTTAACTATATTAATCCATGAAAATACAAGAGTTTACTTAAAAATATATTTCTTATAAATAAAATGTGTTTCAGGGTGTGGTGGTTTATAAAGAAGGTAAAGCAGGCTCATGTCATTAATTCATGCCTGTGATAGTTATTAGTTATGTGGCTTATACCACTCTGGTTATTTTTCTGTAACCACTCCAAACTAAATCTAAACACGATGAGGTTCAGGTCACTTCTTTAAACTTTACTATGAATACTAATAATTCACTTGAAAATGGCATAGCTGACTAATGCCATTAGTTGCATTAAAAAAGCAAACATCAATAGGGCTCAAATAGGTTGTCCCAAATCAGATCACAGCTGGTATATTGCATTCAGTTTTAGGCATCGAACCTTAGGAAAGATGGGAATATAGGAACGTATATCAGACTTGGCGGGGGTACAGCGCAGATTCACCAGAATGATACCAGGGCTTAAAGGCATAAATTAGGAGGACAGGTTGCATAAAGTTGGTTTGTATTCCCTTGAGCATTGAAGGTTGAGGGGTGATCTAATCAAGATCTGTGAAATGATAAAGTGATTCGATAGGGTAGATGCATTATCTTAAAATTAGAGCGAGGCCATTTAGGAGTGAAATCAGAAAGCACTTTTTCGCACAAAGGGTAGTGGAAGTCTGGAAATCACTTCCCCCAAAAGGCTGTGGATGCTGGGGGACAATTGAAATTTTAAAGACTGTGATTGACAGACTTTAATTAGCTAAGGGTATCATGGGATATGGAGCAAAGACGGTTAAATGGAGTTGAGGTACAGATCAGCCATGATCTAATTGAATGGCAGAACAGGCACAAGGCACTGAATGGCTTCCTCCAGTTCCTATGCTCAAGAGGTTGCAGCACTTGATTACCAATCAGAAGGTAATGATAGCTAGAGTCCCAAGGTCTCCTGTCACTGCAACTCACCCAACTTATTGTATTTTGCTAGCTTTCAGTCGTCACTATATTGCACACTATAGAGGGGTGGGTGTGGGAGTAGGAGCAGATCACCTCGCTTCACTTGAATGTTGTGACAGCTGCCCCTGGGTTAAGATGCTATATCACTCTCAATTGGCTTAGTGAGAAAAGGCACCGCCTGGTCACATTTAATGTTGTACAGGCTACAAGGTCCAAGGTTCAATCACTGAACGGTGCTGAAGATCCTGGTCTCAGCAGGCTGCACTTGGTGGACAACTGGCCCCAGCACCCCTGGGGAGAAGTAAAATCAACCAGGTTTCCTGCTGCTGATTACTATCCCGTAACCCTTGCTGGAGAGTGCGTACATGCAGTAGATGGGGAGGGGAGGGTCCAGCTCAACTGTGATAATTGAATAGTCTGTGGATGTGCTGTCAGCCCCTGGGAAGCAGAAGTCAGCGCCTTCAGGAAATGAGGGAACAAATGGGGACCAGGTGCTGCATTTGTGGTAATTACCAGTCAAATCACAGACAACTTCCGTTAACTGATAGTTGAGAGCATTCACTTTTTTTGGTGTACGACCTGCTGTCTCCACTCCCCAAACCCCAGACAACGAAAAGGGACATTTACTTTGCAAAATTAGCCTATGTAGCTGTTGGAACAGAACAATTCACCATTACAACAAATCCATATTTCTCAAAAGAAGTCCCATTAAAATATTTAAGGCTAAATGTTCCTGGGGGCATTTAGCTGATGTAGGAGGGTTGGTGTAAAACCTCTGCAGTCATCCTGACCCCAACTTAGGTTGGGGCTGATTATCTGCAGGACAGGCTCCTGGTGAGGCCTTCAACACCAAGAGAGAGTCTGCTGCTGCCAGGATGCAAAATTCAGTGGTGCTCCAGGTAACCCTTACTGTAGCCCCAGAAGAGGAGGAGGCCATGAATAAGGGGGCATAAGAGCCAAGAAGAATAGGTAGCTCTCTCCCTCCAAAGAGGGGGGGGGGCAGTCAGTGGCTAGGGTAGGGTTGTCCAATATAAGCTGCAAGCAAGGAAGTAAAGAACATAAAAACATAGGAGCAGGAGTCAGCCATTCGGCCCCTCGAGCCTGCTCCACCATTCAATAAGATCATAGCGGGACTTCGACATTAACTCCACTTTCCCTCCCTATCCTCATATCCCTTGATTCCCTCCGTGCCCAAAAATCTATCGATCTCAGTCTATATACAATAACAACAGAGCATCCACAGCCCTCAGGGGTGGTGTCCTGTTGTGTCGTTTCTCCGGGTTCTCCACTTATTACGGCAGGAGATCATCATTCACAGGATGTGGGCATTGCTGGCAAGGCCAGCATTTATTGTCCATCCCTAATTGCCCTTGAGAAGGTGGTGATGAGCTGCCTTCTTGAACCGCTGCAGTCCACTGTAGTAGTTTTTTTGATATGACTGAGTGGCTTGTTAGTGGCCATTTCAGAGGGCAGTTAAGAGTCAACCATATTGCTGTGGGTCTGGAGTCACATATAGGCCAGACTGGGTGAGGACGGCAGGTTTCCTTCCTAAAGGACATTAGTGAACCAGATGGGATTTTACAACAATCTGGTAGTTTCATGGTCACCATTACTGATACTAGCTTTTTATTTCAGATTTATTTAATTAACTGAATTTAAATTCCCCAACTGCCGTGGTGGGATTTGAACTCACATCTCCGGATTAGTAGCCCAGGCATGTAGATTACTAGTCAAGTAAAATAAACACTATGGGCTCGATTTTAATAGCCCCGAGGAGGTGGGTCTGTAGCGAAAATCGGGAAAAATGGCTTCAGACACCCAACCCACCTCCATCCTGCCTCCACTCGATTTTCGTGAGTGTCTGTTCAGCCGCTCCCAAACTGACCCGACTGGAACCGGTGGGACAGGTAGTTAAAGTTGTTAACTGCCTTGCTAATCCTATTTTTATAGTGGTTTCCCATTTTCGTGCTTCTGGTTCCTGTTTCCCGACTTGTCAGAAGCAGGCCAGGTTCAAGGAGACGAGTTGCTGGAGGACATTATAACGTCCGTGTGTAATTGAGACACGGACTGCAGGAGTTGGTTATAACAGGTGTTTACTGAATGGAGACAAAACTGGAACTACTATACAAAGTTACTGCACAGGCTTATATACCGGGGTGGTCACTGTTAAGTATGTGTATTGTATTGAACAATTAACACAAAGACTTAAACGTATAACTCAAACAGGTCTTTACTGGTTGGAGGTAGGGACTGCACATAGGTCTTTACTTCATGCCCACAGGCGGGAACTGAGGGGAGATCAGTACCCACAGTACTATTTATACCCCTATGGCCAGGAGTGGTACTGCGTATCACTACGCCCTACAAGTAGTGCAGTCCTGTCCATAGGTTCAAAGTAGCACACATATTACATACACAACATTCCTCCCTTCCTAGCTTTACAGTCATCTCCCCATTTAACATAACGTAATAACATATATACATATATAACTTCAGGTTTACATAACAGAATAACATAGATACATAGATAACTTCATGTCAAAACAGATCACAGATTCAGTCTCTGCGGAAAACAGTTCACAGATTCAATCTCTGTGGTGTAGTCGGTTCACGTTGCTGGAGTGACTCCTTCAATAGTCCTTCCATGGATTTAACAGTTTGAACTTCCGAACTGAATTGGCTCCGTTCGGAGGGACCACGTGTGTGATCTGGTAGAGGTAATAATGGTTCAGATGGGTCATCTTCTGTTTTGACTTTTCCTTTTCTGCTTCTTGGAGACTCTCTGGGCTCCACTGTCAGCTGCCAGCTGCATGCGCAGTTCCTCCTTCTCTTCCTCCTTTTTCCGTAGTAGAGCCACCTTCTCCCGATGTTCCGTAGACTTTCGGTGCTCCTCCATGATTTCTGTATGGTGGGAGTCGAAGTTACAAGTTGGGCAGGACAGGACATAGTAATATTCGGTGTCGTCCTGATCTAGGCCAGCGAGAGGGTCTTCTATTTCCTCCATACCCAGCTGGGCGTTAGCCAGCTTTTGTTCCAAGTCCAGACATCTTTCCTGAAGAGACTTCTTCATGCGTACCTCTTCATCCAGCTTTTTCTGGGCTTTCAGCAAGTCGTTTACTAATGACCTCATTTGAGATTTTACTACTTCAACTTCTTTTGGAGATTGATTGATCGGACTATTCAATCCCTCTACCGGAGCAGCTGTTTCAGCGGTCTGTTGTTCTACGTTGACGTGAGTCAGCGTACTTTTGGCATCCAAGGGCTGCTCTGTTGCAGTCATCTCAGTCTGTGTTGCCACCTCAGCTCTTCCAATAACCTTTGAGAGCTCCAAACCCCTTTCGTTTGAATATTGAAGTTCGTGTTCAAGTTTTTCCCATTTCAGAGTCCCGTCCTTCAGCATATGCAGGAGTTGGCTGACCGTTAACTCCTCTGACATCAGACGTTTTGTGTGCTCCTGCTCCATTTTCTCCATCAGCTGCTTCTGTTGTCTTTCCAGATTCTCCAACTCTATATCAAAGAACTCTTTCGTTGCATTCAACTCTTGCTCAAAACGGCGAAGCATTTGTTCTAATTGCTGTTGTAGTTTGAAATGGAGTTGAGTTCGAGCCCGGTGTCCCTCAGAAATGGGCACATCATTAGACTTGCCAGACTCAGAATCCACAGTTAAACTATGTTGTTGTTGCTCAGTGGAATTCTGTGCTGAAACTTTGTCTTTTGCACCTGAGTTGGGCTTACCATCATCCGTTCCAGAGTCTGGGCCGACTATCTTCACCGAGTTCTCACTCGTTATTGTTTGTAGGAAATGCCAGTCCATATTCATTTTCCTAATCCACTCCCGTCCTAGTAGTGGAGAACCTCCTTCAGATATCACATATAAGTCCATTATTTGACTGTCTTCGCCCTTGTGGACCACTGCAACCTCTATTTTCCCGATGGGGTACACTCTTTGCCCCATGTATGTTTTCAATATAATCCCCGTATCCTGTAGGGGAATATGTTGGAATAACTTTCCGTAATCTTTCTTATTTATGACCGTCAATGCCGATCCAGTGTCCAATTCCAGTTTTACTTGGACTCCTTCTATCTGAAGAGTGACCCAAATTGTCTGGAGGTCTGCACCCTTACCAGCGTTGAGTACTCTTAAGCTAGCCAGTTCATTACAGCTTAAGCTAGCCAGTTCATTACTGCTAGCGTCTGAATCGGACTCCTGTTCGGTCACCTTGTGTACCTTTGCGTATTTTCCTTGCGGTGACTTCTTGTTGCTGGTCTTCTTCCCTGACCTGCATACTCTAGCTATATGTCCAAGCCTACCACAAGTTCTACATTCTTGGTTTTTAAACCAACACTGGTTCTGATCATGCGTTGTCTTTCCACAACGATAACCTTTGCCAGAACTCACACCCAATTTGTGTGCACTGAGCTCCGGTGACTGTAGCTGCATTACTGCCGTGCCTCTCGCTGCGGCTTCGTGTGCTGCTGCCATAGTGACCGCCTTCTCAAGCGTCAGCTCATTCTCCTCGAGCAGTCGCTTTTCTGTATCCTGTTTAAATAATCCACACACAAATTTGTCTCGTAGTGCATCTGTCAGTCCCGTTCCAAACTGGCAATATTTCGCTAATTTACGCAATTCCAGCAAATATTCAGCATTGCTTTCATGCTGTAGCTGCCTTCTGTCGTAAAATTTAAATCGTTCCGCTAGCATCAGCGGCGTGGGGTTTAGATGATCTTTCAGGACAGTAACAATCTCATCGAACGTCTTATCCGCCGGTTCATCTGGTGATAACAGGTGTTTCAATTGCCCGTATGTCTTCGCACCCATTAAATTTAATAATGTTAGAGCTTTATCTTGGTCACGAATTTTATTGGCCTTACAATAATTTTTTACTCTTTCAACATATATGGCCCAATCTTCGAGGTCACTATCAAAGGTGCTAATATTCCCGTGTTTAGGCATTGTAGATTTGCAATTCCTCAGATTTTATTTTCTTTACTTGTTATCAAAGATGGCGGCTTCCCGCTCTTGCCGTCGTCCTCCGCCCACAAAATGGCGGTTTTCCCGCGCTTGGCGGTCTTCACCCGTCCCCCGACGCCGTCTCCCTTCAGCCCCCGAGTGCGGCCCTTATCTTCGCCGCGATCGATAGCCCGCGCTGTGCACCGCGGCTCTCGCACCTTGAGCTTCTGCAGCCGCCGCGCCTTTCAGTCCGAGTGCGGCCCTTATCTTTGGTCCCGATCGCTGGCCCGCGCTGCGCCTCGCACTTGAAGCGGCTCCCGGCCTCTGGCTCACCCACTCGCGCGGCTCTTGCTCGCTCCCTCCCGGGCTCTGGCTTACCCACGAGGTTATGGAGGCTTCAGGGTCCTTATGCCTGTCGCTTCCAGTCGCTGGAAGCTGTCAGGATTTCTGCTGCCCTTCAGTTTTGAGTGGGGTGTTGAGGATTGAAACCTCTCTTCAACGTCCTGTCTTTGGACGAAGCCGCCGTGGAATAACTGCCGCAGGGTTCGAACCGACTCATCGCCAGTGTTAAGTATGTGTATTGTATTGAACAATTAACACAAAGACTTAAACGTATAACTCAAACAAGTCTTTACTGGTTGGAGGTAGGGACTGCACATAGGTCTTTACTTCATGCCCACAGGCGGGAACTGAGGGGAGATCAGTACCCACAGTACTATTTATACCCCTATGGCCAGGAGTGGTACTGCGTATCACTACGCCCTACAAGTAGTGCAGTCCTGTCCATAGGTTCAAAGTAGCACACATATTACATACACAACAGTCACTACTGGTACTGCAGTATACAGGGGCTGCAGAATATAGTTCCTTCTTCAAAGTACATACACTACAATTCCTCCCCTTTTAGCTAAACAGTACATAACATTCGATTAATAATTAAATAACATATTTACAATTACAGTTGCTATATACATTAGCTGAAGTTAAGCAATTATAAATTCAGTCTTTGAGGAGGCTTCCTGATTCTGTCTGGATAACGCCTCTTTGGGGTATCAGGTTCTTCTGGCAAAGTTGATTCGGGATCAACGTCGTTGTTTGGTTCGTCTGCTTCCAATATCACCGATTCTGAGGTAGATGCAATTGGTACTTCGGTTTCATCACCAGGTGTATTGGATCGTGGTGTGGATTTGACGTTTTCCAGTGACTCTAGAATCTGGTCAGCATGGCGTCTTACAATGCTCTCTCCAATGTCCACGGTATACATTAGAGGTCCTTGCTGTGTGCAGATCATTCCTGGCTGCCATTTCTCTGTGCGGTAGTCCCGGGCCAAAACTGGTTGACCTATCTTAAAACTCCTGGTTGGCCTTTCATTCATATTCTGAAACTGCCTGTTCTCCACATCTCTTCTGATGTTTGGCTTAACCAAATCCAAGTGGCATCTTAGTCTTCGATTGAAGAACATCATGGCAGGAGTTTGGTTGGTAACCGCATGTGTCGCATTCCGGTAGGCAAACAAGAAGTTATCCACCTTGTGTTGTAGGGGTATGCCTTGATAGCCTTCTTGAATGTTTGAACGAACCTCTCGGCCAATCCATTGGTGGCTGGATGATATGGGGCGGATGTGTAATGCTTAACACCATTGTTCTTTAAGAACCTCCGGAACTCTTCAGACACAAACTGTGGTCCATTGTCGGAGCAAATCTGTTCAGACAGCCCATTTCTGGCGAATTATGGTTCGTAAGACTGTGATGGTTTTTTCTGTGGTGGTTGAGGACATTTTTATTACCTCTGGCCACTTTGAATGTGCATCCACCGCAACTAAAAACATCGAGTCCATAAATGGACCAGCAAAATCAATGTGTACCCTTTGCCATGGAGATGAGGGCCACTCCCATGGATGTAGAGGGGCTTGTGGTGGGGCGTTTTTGAACCTTCTGGCATCCTGTACAGCTCTTGGTCATCTCTTCAATTTCTCTATCGATTCCCGGCCACCACACAAATGCTCTGGCTAAGTTCTTCATTTTTACCCCTCCCAGATGACCCTCATGAAGCTCATTGAGCACTCTATCCTTCAATTTGGGTGGAATTACTACTCTGGATCCACACATCAAGGTTCCTCGGCACACTGACAGCTGTTCTCTTCTTCACGAGAATGCTGGCAACAGTGGTTCGCCATGTGCTAGCCATCCCTTCACCGTTAAATCATAGACCCGTGAGAGTGTCGGGTCATTTCGTGTTTCCTTTTCTATGTTTGCATTCGGCACAGGTAGACATTCGACTAAGGTCAAGTGGAATATCTCCACAGGATCCACTGCAGGTGCTTCTTCCACCGTCGGCAACGGTAGGCGCGACAATCCATCAGCATTCCCATGCTGTTTAGTTCCTTTGTACTCGATGTCATATTGGTGTGCCCCTAGGAAAAGGGACCACCTCTGTAGCCATTGTGCTGTCATTATCGGGATGCCCTTCTTAGGGTTGAAAATGGAGACAAGAGGTTGATGATCAGTTAGTAGAGTAAATTTCTGTCCGTGCAGGTAGTGATTGAACTTCTTCACCCCCCACACCAGGCTGAGGGCCTCTCTGTCAATCTGGGCGTAGTTACGCTCGGCTGCAGTTAACGAGCGTGACACAAAAGCTATCGGCCTCTCTGAACCATCAAGGGATTTATGTGACAGTACCGCTCCAACGCCGTAGGGAGACGCATCACACGCCAGTCTTATCGGTAGTGATGGGTTGTAGTGAGCCAATACTTCTCTTGAAGTGATCAGGCCTTTACACTTCTGAAAGGCCCGCTTACATTCATCGCTCCATTTCCATGCTACTCCAGTTTGTAGCAGGGCGTTCAGTGGGTGCAGAATTGTGGACAAATTCGGCAAAAACTTATGGTAGTAATTCACCAATCCGAGGAATGACCTCAGTTGCGACACATTTTCAGGCGCTGGAGCCTTAACTACCACTTCAATTTTGTCAGGGGACTTATGTAACCCCTCTTCATCAATCACGTGGCCACAATACGATATTTGTTTCTTAAAAAACTCGCACTTGGGGCGATTGGCTCGTAGCCCATGTTCTCTTAGTCTAGTGAGCACCTGCTCTAGGTTGGCAAGGTGTTCACTGTCATTTTCACCTGTCACTAGGATGTCGTCCAAGTAACACTGAGCCCCCGGAATCCCTTGCAGGACTTGTTCCATCGCTCTTTGCCATATAGCCGGAGCTGATGCAACTCCGAATACCAGTTGATTATACTGGTAAAGACCTTTGTGAGTGTTTATCGTGAGATATTTCCTAGAGGATTCTTCAACCTCCATCTGCAAATATGCTTGCGCTAGGTCAATTTTTGTAAAACGTTTCCCTCCAGATAGTGAGGTGAAAATATCTTCTATCCTCGGAAGAGGATACTGTACTGTGTGAAGGACTGGGTTCACAGTCACCTTGAAGTCCCCACAGATGCGAACCTTCCTTGGCTCCTCAGACTTATTGTTTAACGTTTTCTTCATGACAGGAATGATGGGTGTCGCCCACTCGCTCCAGTCTACCTTAGTTAGCACGCCTGCATTCTCCAGATTCTCCAGCTCTGCCTCGACGGCTGGGCAAATTGCATACGGTACCGGTCTTGCTTTGAAAAACTTGGGAATTGCATTCTCTTCTATTTTTATCGAGGCGGTTACGCCTTTAAGAGTTCCCAGTTCTTGTTGAAATACCTCTTTAGCGTTAGCCAAGATTTTTGACAATCGCCCAGGTGTGACGTCGTCATCCTTTTTACCAGCCACCGTCAGTGCCTGAATGGAGTGCCAGTCTAAACTTATCTTTCTGATCCATTCACGTCCCAATAACGGTGGTCCACCATCTTGCAGTATGTACAGATACAATTTCTGTATTTCCTTGCCGTTGTATTCGACAAGCTCCCTTATTTTCCCTCTGGGATATACTTTCTGCCCCGTATATGTCTTCAAGACAATGAATGTGTCTTTCAAGGGTGTGTGTGAGAATAGCCGCTCGTAGTCTCGTCGATTCATGGCGGTCAGGGCTGATCCTGTATCCAATTCCATTTTGACTTGGGACCCTGCTAGCGTGAGGGTGACCCAAATGGTTCGGTGATCCTCTTTTGTGATTACGTTGTGCAGTTTGAGACAGCTTAGTCTCTTGTTCCCGGATTCACTATCGCTCTTCTGGTCTTCGGAACTACTGTCCGTCATCTTTTGTACTTTCCTGTACTTTTCCTTAGTAGTCTTTTTGTTGTCATTAGTCTTCTTCCCGGACCTGCAAACTCGTGCAATGTGTCCCATCTTTCCGCATTGCCTGCATGTTTTGTCCTTGGACCAGCAGTCCTTCTGGTCATGGGTTGTTCTGCTGCAGCGATAACATTTTTCAAATCCCCGTGTCATTTCATGGGTGCCGTATTCCTGTGGCTTTTGCTGTCTTTCCGCAGCTCCCCTTGCTGCTGCTTCGTACGATACTGCCACACTGAAAGCCTTATCTAGCGTCAGCTCTTTCTCTGAGAGTAACCTCTTCTGGGTTCCTTCACTCAGGAGTCCACAGACAAATTTGTCCCGTAGGGTATCTGCCAGTCCTGCTCCGAACTGGCAGTGCTTTGATAGCTTGCGTAGTTCCGTAAGGTAATCAGCATTGCTCTCATCTTTATGCTGATTTCTCTTGTGGAATTTAAATCTTTCTGCTATCAGCAGCGGTGTAGGATTTAGGTGTTCCTGTCGGATATCAACAATTTCGTTAAAACTCTTCGCCATCGGTTTGACTGGAGTGATCAGGTTCCGCAATAGGCCGTACGTTCTTGCGCCCATTAAGTTTAGTAGTACCGATGCCTTTTTCTCATCGGCTACTTCATTTGCCTTGCAATATACTTCGACTCTTTCCACATACGTGGTCCAGTCTTCTATTGCATTATCGAAGGCAGTGATAATGCCAGTCTTCGGCATCTTGGAGATCTAAGATGGCGCCTCCCGTGCTTTGCCTTCTTCCCCGATTGAACAAAATGGCGCCTCCCACGCTTTGCCTTCTTCCCCGCTGGATTAAGATGGCGCCTCCCGCGCTTTCTGTCTTTTCCGCTGCTGCTAGCGCTGTTGCTGGCGTTTTTATGCCTTGATGGTGATGCCCTATGGTCTTCGCGCACTTCCCCCCCGCGCTGCTGCCAACGCCGCTCTCCGCAGTCCCCGTGGCAAACTGCAGCTCCTCGCGGCTTTCTGCGCTTCTAATTTCTTTTATTTTAATTACTGTTCCCGTCGTCAGAGCAGACCCTATGGGACACTTTCCTCCCTCTTCTCGGGTCTGTATGCTGCCCGGCTTCATAGCACCGGCCGCGCCCTGTGTGCTCCACCCTCTCTCTCTCCTCTTCCCGACAACGCTGCTCGGCCCTGTTGAAAAGCCACCCGATCGAGCTCTAGCCCGCCGCAGCCCAGGAAGGATCAGTGTACTACCTGCCACCAGCCCGATTAGCTGGAACACCATAGACTGGATAACTAAGCCCAGCTCTCGACAGCCTCCTGCAAATCTTCGAATTCGATGAATCAGAGGCGGTTGCCCACGGTCGACGCCCGTTTCTTCTGTTTGTTTTTTTTTTCTTTTTGGATTTCTTCCTTCTGGCCTCGACCTCTAACAACTTCGCTTCAGGGATGGATCCCCGTGAGGTGGTGCAGAACTGTAGGTAAGTTCGGATCTGTTCGTCGCCAGTATAACGTCCGTGTGGAATTGAGACACGGACTGCAGGAGTTGGTTATAACAGGTGTTTACTGAATGGAGACAAAACTGGAACTACTATACAAAGTTACTACACAGGCTTATATACCGGGGTGGTCACTACTGGTACTGCAGTATACAGGGGCTGCAGAATATAGTTCCTTCTTCAAAGTACATACACTACAGACATGATTTGTATTCATTGTTGGAGCGCTTTAAAAGTGTTCCTGAAACATGGCTGACATTCAAATGCAACAACGTTGCTGTTGTAGGTATTGGATAACATTTTGCACTTCTACTGACCTTGTGACTGTTCAAGCAGACACTCATTTGCAGTGTGACATGAATGGAATAATTTCAGGCCACTTCAACTGTGCGCTCGCAACCTTGTTGCCTCAAATGAAATCTTTAGCAAGGGGATGGGAAAAATTAATGTCCTCTCATCCTGGTCCTCATAATCGGAGGAGCAGCAGCCGCGTGGCTCAGTGCAGATCTTCCTGGGAAGAGGAGGAGGAGGCCGAGTGGAGCTTTGCAGGCCCTGTTGTGACCAATGCAGCATCCCTCCAGTTCACTGCTGCCTGTCAAGCAGGGTATGCACACTGCCAAGCCACATTAGCATAAGCTTACTCTTCAACCATAGGTGGCTACCATATGGCTCTGTAATTGCAGGTGACATTTGTCCAACATCATACATCATCTCTGCTATACCCTGTTATTTCCTATCAATTTTACCATAAGCATTATAAAAGCAAGTCGCCCTGAGCCCTCAATGTGCTTTTGCCATTTCCCAGAACACATAGGCCACACAATCAACTGTTTGCCATAGTTTTTCTTTTACACATCACAAAAGAATAATAAACCAACAACAGTCAGAAAAAAAAGACAAATCACCCAAATGAGTCCCCTTGTGACTATAGGTGCTTAATCTTTCTCTTACGCATGGTTCTACGTGGTGCTTCCCCTGTGGCTTCAGCAGATGTTGAGGCACCTTGCTGAGTAGGATGCTGCGCCTGCTTAGACGCCGTTGACAGGCGTCCTCTGGGTTTGGGAGCCTGGGAGGGCTCTTCAAAAGTCTGCTCTTCCTGTGGCTGTGCAGGGGCTGAAACGGCCATCTCAGTTGTCTCCGCAAAGTGGGTCTCTGACAGAGGGCTCCGCAGTGGCATGGTCGTGTATTGAGAGGAGCCCACAACATCCCATTCTCATGGGTCAACCGCACCTCAGTGCTGGCAAGTGGCTGGAGAGCACCTTGCTGCACATCAGGGGGATCATGAGGACCCGTATCTGCACTGGCAGTCCTCATCAAAAGGATGTCCATGAAGCTCTGGTCTCTCTGCTCAATATCTGCCCATCGCTCTTCCAGAGATGATATTCTCTTTTGAACAGTCACCATGTTTTCCTGACTCTGGCGACTTATTTCCTCCATGGCGGTAGCCATCCTTTGCACGGAGGTTGCCATCCTATCCATGGTGCTGCGTTCATGCGCCATTGCCTCCAACACGGCAGTGCTGATGTTACAGATGGACTCCTCCATTCTCTCCACATTCGCACTAACCCTGGAGGCAAACCCTTCCAGAGAGTCCTGCACTTGTTCCTGTATTTCCCGAGACGCTCTTTTTTTGGATGGCTCTAGAGGCACAGCGTCTGCATGCAGCTCAGCAGAGCTAGGAGATTGCTGCAACCTCCGCTGAGGACTCTCCACTGCTATCGCTGTCTCCACCATCTGCTGATGCTCACTTGTACGCTCTGATAGATAGACCAGGTGGCAACACTATTCTAACTCGTGAGGGCCCCACCGAGGTGTGCGTTGCTGCGCTGGTGCTGGGTGCACTGAGTCCTGGTGGCGCTGCTCCCTCGGAGGCTTCAGGTTCCTCTGAGAGGTTGTCCGGCTCTTTATCCTGGATTGTGGGGAGGGGGGCAGTCGATGGTCCTGTGGGAGAGTAAAGGCTTGAATTAGACATTTGATATTGATGTAGCAGACACCTCCTTTTGAGCAGATGATAGAAAGCGATTCTCTATGAACCTCATATTCCATTGCTATCTGAGAGGGATGAAACTCTATTATGTCACCAGCTTCCTCTAGTGTGCCCGTCTCTCCATTGCCCATTTCCAGGTCCTCACCACCTCCAACAATCCCGTATGCAGCCTCCTCAGCACTGGTCAATGTTGCTAGGGTAGGTGTTCCTCCTCCAGTCATTACTCGCTCCCTCTTATTGTGGGCTATCTTTTCTTGCAAGGAGGGACACAAGCGGTGTTTCAGCCACAGTGATGGAGTGAGTGTGAATAATCTCTACCATAGAAGCTTTGAGGGAGACAAAGATGGGGTAAGGTGCCAAGAGGAAAGTAGCTCCCTGTGTGTTGTTAGTTGTTGTCACTGCATGACAGTGAGAGCGAGTCTAAGGGGTGCATAGGCAGGATGCTGAAGTGATTCAGTGCAGAGACAGAGATGGATAGGTAAGGGTGCAAGGGAAGTAAGAGTAAGGTGGGATGTGAAGGAGGAGGCTTACAACGCAGAGTGCTGGTGATGAGAAGAGAAGGGAAGCAGAGTGAAGGCAAGTGAGATGGGATACTCACTTTTGATATTCGCACAAGGTCATTAAACCTTTTTCGGCACTGGATCCATGAGCGTGAACATATGGACCTTGTGCTCACCTCCTGAGCAATGCGCAGCCAGGCTGCCTTGGTCTGCTGAGGAGGCTTCCTCCGGCCATCAGGAGGGAAGAGAATCTTCCTGCACCCTCTGACAGTATCCATAAAATCTTGGAGGGACTCATCATTAAAACGAGGAGCTGCCTTGCCTCTGGAAGAAGTCATTGTGTATAGAACAATATCAATGAGTCCAGGAATCCACAAGAGAAAGGCTTAGGCTGAATGGCAGCTTTAAAAGCAGCTGCTATGATGACGTCATCAGAGGTGGCCAGCCGACCCGATCCCACTCATTGGAACGGCCAGCACGCCTCATTGAAATCAACAAGCTCATTGAATCAAAATCGTAACTCAGCAGCTGTTCCCGCTGGAAGAGGCTCCTGAACCTGCCCACCACGCAACCCGACTCCAACCTGCCTCAGGAATTAAAATCGAGCCCTAATGCTACCGTACCCTCAAAACACAGGAACATTGGGAATAGGAGGAGGCCATTCAGCCCCTTGTGCCTGCTCTGCCTTTCAATTAGATCATGCTGATCTGCACCTCAACTCCATTTTACTAACTTTGCGCCATATTCCTTGATAACCTTACCCAACAAAATTCTATTGATTTCAGTCTTGAAACTTCAATTGTCCCAGCCTTTTGCAATGCATACTATGCAATGATGTAAATCATGTCACAATGTTAGGAGACGATTCCTACGTTACAATAGTGATTACAATTCAAAAGCACTTCATTATTGTGAAGTGCTTTGGGACGTCCTGAGGTGCTGAAAGGTGCTACACAATGCAAATCTTTCCTTCTTTTTCTTCATGTGCCATGCCACATGTAATACCTCCTGCAGCCCACTGGCACAATTATTTTTAGAAGTTGCAACAGGGACATAACTCATTGTGAGGAAAGTCTAGATCATTGTACCTGCAGTGAGGATTTTATTGTTTTAATTCCTTCATTTCCAGCCAGTGCTCATTGGAAACAGTTTACTGAATAAAAGTAAGTCCAGAGGTAGTTGCTCTCTCAAACACCACAACTCAAGCAAGATGTGGAGTTACCTCTGCTCCTTCCTTCCTTCCTTCCTATTGTTGGCCAGTGAGTCTCCTCGCCCCTTCTCTTCTACCTCTGCCCTATCCTACCTCTCGCCTTCTCTTCTACCTCTCCCTATCCTGAACCATCTGCTCTTTCCATTTTGACTGAGAATAAAATCCCAGAAAACACAAAGGGTCAGTATTAAAATACCAATATATTTTCACTGATGTCCACAGTATGGGGTATTGTGCCGTGAAACACAGATGCCTGTACAGCAGGAAGATGACAATACAGAATGCAGCTCTGTGGTGCAGATGTTCCATTTTTCCAAGAGAACAGTGCTGAATAAAAATGTAATTTCTAATCAATGCCTTTTCTTGCAGATATAATTTTATTTTGCAATGATTACTAATTAGAAATATCCATTTCATGTCACCATATTTCATATGTTGATAACATACAATATGCGTGAAAGACACAACATTCGCCTTTATTAAATCTCATATCTGTAAACTTCAGTGGAAGGTAGTATATTTTTAATGAGGTACAAAGGTTTAAAACTACTGAAAAACATTTGTATTCAGGTACAACAGTATGAGCATTTGGAATTCAGATACCTACTTCATAATATTAAAAATAACAACTACACAGGAGTACAGGACCCCAAGAGCTCGATCTAAGATTGAATCCAATGTACCATTTCCCCAGCTTCAGAAGAGCAAGTCATGGCCCACCAAATATAAACTAATCTAATACACTTATCTTTTATTAAAACTTTTTAAACTCAGGATTTTATGTTTATTATAACACAACTTTCAATAGAACCAATGTTGGCAGCAGAGGTGGGGAGGGAAGTGGGGCTAATTGAATAGCTCTTTCTAATGGGGCAAATGGGCCTCCTTCTGTGCTGTAAGAATCTATGAAGGCATGAAGAATATATATGTCCTTAAAGGCTTAATGGATCCTAAACTGAAAATAAGGCTATAAAAAAGCTTTATATTGGAATTTTCTCATTACTTTTGTATTTATGACACAAATTCACCCCCATACAGCACAAGTCAAACGATGAAATATCACAAAGTTGCGCTATTTTAACCCTTTCTGATCCAGAAATTTCAGCAAATTCCTTATTTCTTTTAACCTTGTGGGTATGCACAGCTGCTTTAGGCAGGAAAGAGTTAATGGACAATTATCTCTGGCTTTACTTTGCTCCATTTGACGAAAGAAAAACATCCCAGCAGAAAAATACCATCATTGAAAGGGCGACGCCACTTTAATCAGCCAGAGAAAGATTCTGGATGAAGAACTGAAGATTCATACAGACTCAGTGACAACAAAAATAAACGTTTCACAATTTGTGATACTGCTCCAAACTGGCAAAGCTCCAGTACAGCAAACTGCTGCACGGCAGTGATAGAATAATGAGAGGCAGTGCAGACATAGAGATGACTGGGGTCATGTGCTGTTGACATGTTAGATGGGGGTATTTAAGTGCCAGAAGTAATGTTACAGATACATCACAAAACTTGATCTCATTGGGACCTTCAACTCAGCTTGCTGTACTTCGACAGCTGGCAACAACTGGATGACAACCACAAATCTACCATGATTCATCTAAATTATGAGCAAGTTTTCTTCAATAAAACATTTTCAATGTCAATTATACCTGTTGTTTAAAGCAGCTGAATGTGTTAATTTAGTTCTACTGTTTTTCCTTTAAGCAAAAATGTAAAGCAGATATTTGAAATACAAACCCTCCAGGGCTCTAAATTAATTACTTCTAGTAGAGAATAATGTATGCCTGAGAGTGTTTACTGGGCAGTCATTTCATTGAGGCATTCAAGTGTAATCATAAGACATGGGAGCAAAGCAATATTTAATACAATTTCTGCCTACTCTCCTGGAGGCACTGCTTCACCCAGGGCTAACTGCAGAAACCAGTAACCTTCTCATCCTCTCAAACCGCATCCGCGTATCTATACCTCAGATGTGAGCCTAGACAGTGAGTGTCATCAGGCAACATTACTGTCGAGGACTCCACAGCCGGATCCTGTCCTTATCTGAATTCTAGGTCTGCACACTTTCCAGCAAATGCCACCAGGTTGTGTTCAGAAACGGGATCCTTGGCTGGTTTCCCCAGCTGTGGTCCGGGGCACTGAGTGAAGCTATTATACCACCACAGCTGCCATCAGCCTCCTCAGCACACACCAGGAATTTCAGCAAACTTATTTCCATAATAACACAATTAGCATCCCATGTCCTTTCATCAATCTGGTTGACAGTGGAAGATGCAAATATCGTGTATACTGGCACTTGGTGCAAAGCTGACTACAGAAGTTATTTGCCTGTCGAAGCTATAGCTAAGACAAAGGGAGAGAAAAGCTGGTTAATGCTCTCGTATCAACAGTAATATTTGGTTGTTTAAAGGCAATGCTCTTTTTGATGGATATCTACTAGCAGATCTCCCTTGGCATTGCTCATGATAGGTTCGCACCTCCCACCACCCCCAACTCCCTCCCCTGAGTTTTGTGTCTCTCATTCTATCCCTCTGAACTATTCATATGTCACTCTTTCCCTGCTCTCTGTTTCTCTCTCACCTAAATTCTCACCAGTGATATCTCTATTTTCCTCAATCTCTTCCCATCTTTCTGCCACCTGATCTATTCCTCGATGTCTGCCCCCATCTTTCCAGCTCGGTCCAATCACGTCTGTCCACTACTCCTGATCACTCTGTTATCCCCATCTCTGTCACTCTGCCGAAATTGGTCAAATGAAATACTGTTCCTGCAGCACAGTTGGGAAACTGGGGCCAATGCCAATTGAGTGAAAAAGTTGAAAGACTGCCTGTGTCTGCAGCTTGCAACATGGGGAAAGGCAGCTTAGACAAAGAAATCATTTAATCTGTCTCCTACCAATAACTTGGGGGCAGGCCCGCTGAAGAGAGAATTACAATGGCGACAGTGCCACCAGAGTTTGGAGATGAGACAAGGAGCAGGGAGGATCAGAGGCTACAGGTAATGACCCAGCCAATTAGAGGCAGGTTAAGTAAAAACCAGGATTTAAAGCATTACCAAGGCTTAACAAAGTGTTACGCCTAGACATGAGAAAATGTCACAAAATTATGATCCAAATTCGTGAGACAGGAAGTATGAAACCAGTAAGTGTGTGCAGTCACAAGATTTGTAATATATTATGGATTTTTCTAAATTGCTACAAAAAACAAAACTGTAACTGTACCTATATTTCTGCACTTTATTCCTAAACATTGCCATGAAGTCAGACTCCTAATAGATTATACATTAAAAGTCAAAATATTAACTAAATCAAAACATTTTCTTTAAAACCCAAATAAAGTCTTTTATCAGCGAATGGCTTAAACTAATAATTATACAATAATTATTATTAGCATCTTTTTTCATCTTCCCGTCCCGCTGATTTACTCTCTTGTTCTTGAAGTGTGGACACACACCGGAGAAGCTTCACAAGCCCCAGCTATCTCCACGAACCATTCACCATTCTTAATATGCAAAGATAGCTGGAGTCAAAAGACTGTTGAGCCCTTGCAAGCACCACAGCTGCGTTCAATCCTCCCCTTATCCAACCTTCTCAAGGGAAATTATGGATGGGCAATAAATGCTGGCCTTGCCTGCAACGCCCACATCCCATGAACAAGTTAAAAAAAATCCAACCTCCCCATACAGACACAGGGGTCACTGGATAGTGATGAGGAGCATACCACAGGCCCACCACAGGGCATTGCCGGGAGTAGCAGCACTCTTTCTGATGCCTCAGCTCAGATCAGCTAACACAGCACTGGTGGGCATTGCACTTGGGACCTTCCTGGATTGTATGACTCAGTTCCAGTCTCAGTGATGTACTGATCAACTAGCCAGCAGAGGAGTTGCTAGTATTTGTTTTAGCAGTCAAAATACAAAACAAGCACATCAATGAATGTGAGGTTACCTTGGAGGGCATGGCCCCAGGTTGCAGACTTTAAGGAGCTGTGGGGGGTGCCGATGGATGATGCATAGACTTTCATCCGCTGTCTCTCGGGTTTGTTTATTCAGGCAAACCACAATCGTCTCTTGGACACCTAGATGGAAATTATAACATCAAACAATTTTCAGAAAAAGAAGCAAAAAGGGCACTAAGAACTCAAAGAATTAATGACAGATAGATTTCTGATCCTAAGCAGATAGTCAATGGTCTTCCAACCAAAGTTTCCTGTACCTATCATAAGTAATGGTCTAAAGGCATCACCTCCCCCACCCCCCCACCACCCCAGGTACATTTTCAGCATGACTCTCTTTATAAGTCCCCTTATCTAACTACCTTTAACTTACCTGTGTTCTGCATTATATCAGCAGTTGCCTCTCATGTTCTTTCTTGAAACAGTGGAGCCAAAATAATATACTTAAGACAGAAGGCTCACTCACAGATACAATATTTGGTTTTCTTGGCCTCTGACATAAATTCTACAGAATAGTTTTTAATTCTAATTTTTTCAGCAAATGCATAAGATGCATGCAGAGTATTTCTAGCTTGGAAACTTGGACGATGAGAGTTATGCAATTGTCTATGCTGGGTGCAATAATCACACCATCAGCTTTAGAGTCATAGGCCTAGAAATTGGGTTTTGGCTTAGCCAGGGCTTTAGCGCCGGAAGTTAGTGCCGGCGCTAAGTCCCCCTGCGCGTGCCAAAAATTCAGCAGGGCCGTGCCCAAACGGCTGCCGGCGCTACTGAAGGTCTTTGCGGCGGTAAATCGGCGCTAACTGCCGTTTCGCGCCGCAATTCCGGCGCTGCGGCACCCGATGCGGTGCGGCAGGCTCGGGAAGTGCAGGCCTCCTCCTTCCATTAAGGAGGAGCTGCCTGCACCCGGCCGCGGCCCGCGCAAATCTGTCTAAAAATGAGCCCGGCACCTCGGACAAGTGCCGGGCTTGCATCTGTTCCGGGGGGTGGGGGGGAGAAGTCCGGGGAGGGAGCTGCGGGCAGGCGGCCGGCGGGAAAGCGGCCGGCCGCCACGGGGCCTTTAATGCGCCGGCGCAAACTCATGCAAGACTCTGTTGCCAGAGTCTTAGTTGCGGCTGCCACGGGCGAGGCGGCCGCAACTGAATTTCGGCGCTAGGGCCCGTCGGCATGGCAACCGGGACGCTGCGCACACCGATGACGTCATCGGTGCCGGCGCAGCGCTACCGGTGCAACGCCGATTTAGGGCCCCAGGGAATTTTTAAACTGGCCATAACTCTGGCGCTAGTCCCTCTAGCGCCTCAAAAGCGGCGCTAAGGCAACTGAATTTCTAGGCCATAGAGTTTTACAGCACAGAAAGAGGCCCTTCGGCCCATCGTGTCTGCGCCGCCCATCCATCCCTGTCCAGTCTAATCCCATTTTCCAGCATTTGGTCCATAGCCTTGTATGCAATGGCATTTCAAGTGCTCATCCAAATGCTTCTTGAATGTTGTGAGGGTTCCTGCCTCCACCACCCTTTCAGGCATTGAGTTCCACATTCCAACCACCCTCTGGGTGAAAAAGTTCCTCCTCAAATCCCCTCTAAATCTCCTGCCCCTTACCCTGAATCTATGCCCCCTTGTTATTGACCCCCCTACTAAGGGGAAAAGTTCCTCTTTATCTACCCTATCTATGCCCCTCATTATTTTGTACACCTCAATCAGGTCCCCCCTCAGCCTTCTCTGCTCCAAGGAAAACAACTCCAGCCTGTCCAGCCTCTCTTCATAGCTGAGGCGCTCCATCCCAGGTAACATCCTGGTGAATCTTCTCTGCACCCTCTCCAAAGCAATCACATCCTTCCTATAGTGAGGCGACCAGAACTGCACACAGTACTCCAGCTGTGGCCTCACCAGCGTTTTGTACAGCTCCATCATAACCTCCCTGCTCTTATATTCTATGCCTCGGCTAATGAAGGCAAGTATCCCATATGCCTTTTTAACCACCTTATCTACCTGCTCCGCTGCCTTCAGGGATCTATGTACATGTACACCAAGGTCCCTCTGACCCTCTGTACTTCCTAGGGTCCTACCACTCATTGTGTATTCCCTTGCCTTATTTGTCCGTCCAAAATGCATCACCTCGCACTTTTCAGGGTTAAATTCCATTTGCCACTTTTCCGCCCATCTGACCAACCCGTTTATATCGTCCTGTAGCCGGAGGCTTTCCTCCTCGCAATTTACCACCCCACCAATTTTCGTGTCATCTGCGAACTTACTGATCATACCTTTTACATTTTCATCCAAATCATTTATGTAGATCACAAACAATAAGGGACCCAGCACCGATCCCTGAGGTACCCCACTGGACACAGGCTTCCAGTCACAAAAGCAACCTTCGACCATCACCCTCTGCCTCCTGCCACTCAGCCAGTTTAGGATCCAACGCGCCAAGGCACCCTGGATCCCATGGGCTCTTACCTTCTTGACCAGTCTCCTATGCGGGACTTTGTCAAAAGCTTTGCACCAGTGTAGCACATACATTGGTTCTCATGCTTTGTTCATCATTTACTTTCTTTTATTGATGTACCTGTATCGACTGCGGCAGCAACTCATTGTCCCTTTGTCCTTTAACACACTACATTCTCCTTCAAACTTTCTCTATTCTATCTTTTTGTAAGTAGATTCTAGTATTTGCAGAAGGTTTCTGTATACATTGGAATTCCATCCTCAATCTAGAGAAACATCCAGAAGGAAGAACAGCTGGAAAGTTGATGTGCAGAGGAGGACTTCATTTGAAGAATGGGGGCTAACACTTCTGTTTAGTATTAGCTGTAATTTAATTCTTTCTTTGCATACCATTGGCAGACGTCTGAAAGTACAGGACCACTTTAAGCTAAAACATTCCACTGAAGTTAAAACAGGAATGCTTGCTGAACGCATGTAGATTGCTCTCTGTGCTAGTGTCAAGATCTGTAGCTATACTTTCCCCCTTTTAGACTAATTCTTGGACTTTCTGATGGTCACCAATTTTCTTGTGGCTGATTTTGTCAATAGAGGAAATGACAGGTAAATTGGAAGATCAACAGCCGCCATAATAATGGTTTCTTCCTATTACTGAATCATCTAAATTTCCACTTAACTAGTATAAATAGCGAATATTTTATGCAGCTGTTGAGCGCACAACCTTTCAGAAATGGCTGGCCATCCAATTCAGGTGGTCAGGTTTACTGACCAGGACATGTATGTTTGAGGAAATAAATGATCTTTCTGGTGCTGCAGGACTGTCCACGTGGACACAGCAGGGATAAGGAGGCTAGTTTTTACTTTTGGCCAACTGACCAGTGGAGTGTAACACATGCGTGGAGCGTGTAATTCATGGGCGGAGCATGTAATACACGGGTGGAGCGTGTAACGCATGGGTGGAGTGTGTAACACCCGGGAAAGAGGCCGACCGCTTGTTTCAAGCAGGCGCTTGGCCCATTCAGCAGTAGGTCCCTGTGAAAGACAAAGCGGGGTGATTGTTGGGGTTCACGGGGCAGTAAGGTACTGACCTCCATTTTTAGGCCCTCACTGCCCATTAATACTGATTTCCCCAAGTGAGTATCAGCCCCAAAGAGCATGAAAATGGATGAGAGATCAGATGAACTTGTGAAATATCAACAAAGGACAGATATGCTCATATGATGACATGTAAATAAAACATTATCAAGTTAAAGGGCTTTGTTTTTACAAACTGAGAAATAAGTGAACTTAATTGTGCCAAAGTATCTGCTCCTAATATGGGGGTGGTGGACAAATATACATTATAAAATTAAAAGAGCTTGCTTTCACTGACTGAGAAATATCTGAATTTCACCTGCCAATTGGCCCTGCTTTAATCCATATTGCTCTTATTGCTAAAGGCATTATGTGACACATAATCAGAGGCCGAGGACAGTAACAGGTGGTGGAGATTTCCAGGAAACACCATTAATTGCATGTGGAAAGGGGAAATGGCTTTGAAGAGGTTGGGCCTGATGAGTTTGGAGAGTTGCGGAGACAGATGTGTAAATCAAGTGGCTGCACCATATTAAACATAGATTCTATGATTTGCTCTGTATGAGCAACAGTTGAAAGGTATAGCTCTTCCATTGTTCACACTGATTGTGCACAACCTCTTACTAGTTCATGCACTGACAGTACAGCTGCACAGCAGAGGTCTGGCAAGCTGTATCGGGTGGAGGCTGCCCAAACCTAATGTAATATGGGGTCCTTTGGGCCAGTAGAGGTGACTTTCATCTCATTAGCTTTGGGCATGATTCAAATCTAGATCCCAGAGTTAGGGCAATGCTAATCATCTACCCCTCCCATGTACATCCTGGAATTCAGGGCACTGCATTGGGCTTTCATACGCTCAATAATAAAATGAGGAAGATTTCCACTGTGCGCTATGTATAACAAACCAGAACGGCTTTGCAAATTAATCACACATCCTGCACAAAGGAAAGAGTCCGGCACATGATTAAATAAGCGATGTGTCTCGAACCAGCTTGTGTAGAAGTTGCAGCACTGTGGTTTTCCACATGCCCTGCACCAGTGCTGAAGGCTTTCTTACTTAGCCATGTAAGTTAGTGCTTTGAGTTTCAGCAAAATTAGGCAGAGTTTGGAATGGAACAGTACTGTGTAACTGAGTAGGATATATTTTGATTAAAAACAAATGAAAATTAAAGGGCTCATTTTTCAGAGTTGGCCTGAAGATTATTTTATACCACTTCCTTTATTTCGAATTTCAGCTGATATAAAATTCAGTCACACATAAACCCTAGGCCTAAAATGTTAAAATGCTTTAGATAATCTTTGCAGCTGTAAATACTATGTAATACTATGTAATATTTCTGGGCGGCCTCCTTTGACTCCACTGCCTCTCCTAATTTGGTAATATCTGAAATTTTGACCAATTGGCATTGAGTTTTCGCATGCAAGTCATTGATGTAAGTGGTCCTGGGACATCCCACTCAGTCCATCCCCCTAGCCTGACATTACCCATCTAACCAGTACATGTCATTTCTATCATTTAGTCAATTTCTTATCCATACCAAAAATCTGCCATGAATCCCCACAGCTTTGAGCTTAATTAGTAAGCAACCTTTCATGTAGATCTTTATCAAATGCTTGTTGGAAATCTAAGTACGTGATGCCGTAGAGTTTACCAGTCAATTTGGGTTGTCACATCCTTAAAGAAATCAAGGGGGTTGGTCAGGCAGGAATTGCTTTGTCTAAAACCATGTTATCTGCTGTTCACTAGGTTGCTGTTGCACAGATATCCTCACCTGTTTCCAATCTACTACTACTTCCATATTGACTCTCTCATAATGATTGTCAGTGCTTTCACAACTCTCCTCTCTAGTCTCTCTCAACACACTGGTATAAGTACTATCTAACCCTGCAGATTTATTTGTTTCAAACCCTCTCAGCTTGTCTGGACTTCCATCTTATTTGTGCCAAAGTCTTGATTCTCTTTTTTGGGGGAGAGCATGCTGTTCATGTCTTCGCTTGTGAATACTTTGAGGAAGTAGTCACGCAGAATATTTACTACCTTGTGCTCATTGGCAGTTTCAAGCATCTTTTAAAGTTTTTACCTCTTCTCTGATAGTCTTCTTGCTATTGTAGTACTGAGCATCTTGATGAAGGGTGATCGACCTGAAACGTTGGGCTGGATTTTCATTGCGGAGTCGGGTAGGAGGCGGGACTACAACTTTCAGGGTTGTAGTCGCGCCTCCATTGAGTTTTAGCCAACCCACGCGATTTTGACTTGATTGACCTTGTTGAGCCCACCCAGCGGGCTCAGCAGGCCAATTAAGGGCCACCCGGCAACAGGTGACATCACAGATTGATATTTCATCTTCAAGACCTTTTGACAGATAAAATATCAGCGTTTCACAGCTGTTTGAAGCTGTCAAACACTGACAATCTGTACTCCAAGTTAATTCCTTCCTGCCAGGATGATTTAGAGATCTCCCCGGAACAGAAAGCTGAATGCTGGAACTTTTGACAGATCGCGGCCATTCTGCTTTCTGTGCTGGTGAGATGAGGGACTCCTGAGACCTGAGGGAAGGAAGGCTGTAAAGGTATGTAAATGTAAGTAAAACTTCTTTAAACACTTTAAACACATCAAACACACTTACCTCTGCACTCATGCACCCATCACTCACCTGAACACCGGACATCTCGACCCCTCCAAGCCCTTCATCCCGATGGCCTGCCTCGCTAACTTGGTGTGGTTTGGAGCCGTCGGGAATCCCACATTTCAACAATGAAAATAGGGATTAGGCTAAAAACTGCCTAACAGGCAGTTAATTGGAACTAATCCCCTTCCCGCCTCAAGGAGGCGGGTCCCAGTGCGGGTCAGGTACCCGCCTCCTTTGAAACTGGCATGGAGGCGGGCTGGGGGCGGGATTGGTTCGTGTCCCCCGATTTCGGGATTTTAACCCCCCACACGCCTCCAATCCCGCCTCCACGGCCCAATGAAAATCCTGCCCGTTAACTCTGTTTCTCTCTCCACAGATGCTGCCTGACCTGCTGAGTATGTCCAGCATTTTCTGTTTTTATTTCAGATTTCCAGCATCCACAGTATTTTGCTTTTTTTTTACCCTCCTGAGCTCCATCCTATAGGAATTAATTGTCACGTAACTGGTAGAAGCATATTCCAGGGCAGGGACACAAGGAGATACTGCCATTCTTTGTATTATTTATATTATCTGAAATTACATGCCTGCATAGAAGATGTCATCTATTTTGAGAATGGGCCAGCAGTATTTAATTTAAATAGTTTCCTGTGTAAATATTGTACCAACGGGAAGTACTAAAGATTGGAATGACCTAATTGTGGATATTCCATTGCACTCCCTGTGCAAAGAGAGATTAAAAGCATCTGCGTACTTCAGGAAAGAAATTGTAATTGTTTTGTGACCCGTGACGACAGTTGCATCTATTCTAAGCCCTAAGTGGAAGACAAGTGGGTAACCAGGTTTTTCTGAATTGTACCTCCTTGAGGTCAGAGGTTGCTTACTTGGTATCAGTGCATGTCTCTGGAGACAGTGAAAGTATACACTTACACTGCCATGTTCCTGTGCCTCAGTGGCTGTGTTATATCTGCATCTACATCCCATACGTCTTTTACACTCTTCACAAAGTATTCAAAAAATAAAAGGAAAGACCACACCTAACAGGAAAATTCCACTATCACCGAGTGAGTAAACTGCAACAGAACATAAGAACATAAGAAATAGGAGCAGGAGTAGGCCATTCAGCACTTCGAGCCTGCTCCGCCATTCAATGAGATCATGGCTGATCTTCTGCTTCAATTCCATTCACCGGCCCTATCACCATATCCCTTGATGCCCTTACTAGTCAGAAATCTATTGACTTCTGTTTTGAATATACCCAATGACTGAGCCTCCACAGCCCTCTCGGGTAGAGAATTCCAAAGATTCACCACCCTCTGTGTGAAGAAATTTCTTCTCATCTCAGTCCTGAACGGCCTATCCTTTATCCTGAGGCTGTGGCCCCTGGTTCTAGACTCCCGAGCCAAGGGAAACATTCTCCCAGCATCCACCCTATCAAGCCTTGTAATAATTTTGTATGCTTCAATGAGATCCCCTCTCATTCTTCTGAATTCAAGAGAATACAGGCTTAGTTTACTCAATCTCTTCTCATACGAAAGTCCCACCATCCCAGGAATCAATCTCGTGAACCTTCGTTGCACTCCTATCCTTCCTTAGGTAAGGAGACCAAAATTGTACATAGTACTCCAGAGAGGGGTGTTGCTTAAGAATTTGGAATTAATCTATGCTTCCTACTCAGTTTAACACACTTTTAAATTAACGACTGCTATTAAATTCTGCATTAAAATATTTTTTCTTGAATAATTTTAAATTCCCTGTTAAAGATTTTAACTGTGATTTTAGAATGAGATTCAGTAATCAAAGATTTCCTTGCTGGTTAGCACAGTTTAAAAATCTCTTTGGTAGTTAAAATATATTGGGCTTTCATAAGCATTACTGAAAGCTACTGAACCAGTCTACTCACCGTGTTTGACACCTGATTCAGTGGTACAACGTAGTGCAACCATATCAGTCTCCCTTCTCTTGTTCCTAAACTGGGGCAGCTCCATTCTCGCTCACAAAAGTAAAATACTGCGGTTGCTGGAAATCTGAAATAAAGACAGAAAATGCTGGAAATACTCAGGCAGCTCAGGCAGTATTTCCAGCGTTTTCTGTTTTTATTCCGTTTCCTCACTGTTTGGTTAGGTGAGGAGTGAAGGGCATTCAACTGGGTGAAGTAAAAAGCGGATAATGGGGCTGACAGATTGAGATGGTTTAGGAGTCAGGAACTGACAAATACTCAGCAATATATGTTTTTTTTAAAGGATACTTAGATAGCTTTACCATGTTTAGTAATATTGGGGAAAATAGATTTGCCAGACAATTTCTTACCTCCTGCACATGATTCTGAGCACTCCGTGAATCCCTCATAATCCCAGTCATACAGCTCATCAAAGTCCTGTAGATTGGTATACAATAGATCTGCTTCTTCAAGGTCGTATTCTATTGTTTCCCCACTGCATGGGCCTGTGTAGCAGGCTCGTTCTGTCTGCGGTTTGGTGCCTGCACACTCATCATCTGGCAGGTCTTCTACCGACTGGGAAAAGGACAGGAGCACTTGGCATGTGACCTTGCGACCCTGAGCGCCAGCTCCACACGTTGTGCTACATGGGGACCAGGGCTGCGGAATAAACCTGAGAATGCATTGAGTGCGATGTCAGCCAGCAGAAATAATAACAAACCTTCTAATACCTTTTATAGAAATAAGAGAGATTATACCAATACCTTTCAGATATAGCTAAGATTAAACAAATACTATTTTTACAGAAAGAGGGATTTATATATTTAAAGTTTCAAATTATACCAATATACATTTCACAGTGGACCTCAGATGCCTGGATAACAACTTAAACACTTGAAGAAAGAGGTAGATGACATTTTCGAAATGTCCTGCCTGCTATATAAACACTGCTGCACTACTTCCAATACAATGGTTTCACTTTCATATCCTTCGTTGTGCCTTCGAGACTAGCTATTCCAACCTTTGAGAGAGGGATTGATGATAGTAAAGAAAGAAAGACTTGCATTTATATAGCGCCTTTCACGACCACCAGACGTCTCAAAGCGCTTTACAGTCAATGAAGTACTTTTGAAGTGAAGTCACTGTTGTAATGTGGGAAACGCGGCAGTCAATTTGCGCACAGCAAGGTCCCACAAACAGCAATGTGATAATGACCAGATAAGCTGTTTTTGTTATGTTGGTTGAGGGATAAATATTGGCCAGGACACCGGGGGGTAACTCCTCTGCTCTTCTTCGAAATAGTGCCATGGGATCTTTTACGTCCACCTGAGAGAGCAGACTGGGCCTCGGTTTAACATCTCATCCAAAAGACGGCACCTCCGGCAGTGCAGCACTCCCTCAGTACTGCACTGGAGTGTCAGCCTAGCTTTACGTGCTCAAGTCCCTGGAGTGGGACTTGAACCCACAACCTTCTGACTCAGGTGAGTGTGTTATCAACTGAGCTACAGCTGACACTGTAACTTTAAAACAAAATTCAATTTTTGGCCTTTGCTCCTGAAGACACACCACTCTTGGGATCCTATCCCACGGTGTTCCCGTACCTCACCCACACTGCCATTAGTCACGAGTGAGCCTAGACATCCTGTGTTAGCAGGCAATTTCATGATGCAGGTATCACAGCTGATCCTGACCCTGCCCTCAGCTGAGGTCCATATCTGTGCACTTTCCAGTAGTGGATCATGGCTAGGGGCCAGGGAGGGGGGGGGGGTGCTGGGTAAATTCCCCTTTCTAATCTAGGGAGATGAGGAGTAATTTTTACCTTCACCTTGATCGAGCAAAGCGGATCATCCTGTAGTTTTAGAACAGAGCCGATTATCATACCATTGCCATGGGGCAGGTTGTACAATGGGTGAACGACCCACTCCGCCAGATTACTGCCCAGGTAGTGAATATAATTGTATCATCCCACCACTACTATAGATGGAAGCAGGTAATTCAACACAGGTCAAAGGTTAAAGCTTGGATCTTGCTGTTCTTTATTGCTTAGTATCACATCTCATGGTGCAACTACCCACTGTGGCAGTGGGCTCGATGGTGGAAACCAGGTGTGGAGGCAGTTTAAATGGAATAGAGGGGGGGGGGAAACCAACTCCCTTCCTTCCCCCATTTGACCAACTCCAATTTTAACATGATAGCAAAATACTGCAGATGTTGGAAATCCGAAATAACAACAGAAAATGCTGGAAAAACTCAGCAGGTCAGGCAACATCCGTGGAGAGAAATTTGAGTTGACGTTTCGGGTTTGACCCTTCTTCAAAACTGGAGAGAAAAGGAACTTTTAGTCCTTTTCTCTCCAGTTTTGAAGAAGGGTCAAACCCGAAACGTCAACTCAAATTTCTCTCCACGGATGTTGCCTGACCTGCTGAGTTTTTCCAGCATTTTCTGTTGTTATTTCCAATTTTAACATGCCTCCCGCAGCCAAAACCCCCCCGGCTGAAATGGCTACCGCTGTTTGTGGAAAGTCACTGGTGAAGAATGGCTTCTGACTTTGTCTACATCACAGTCACTTCATTTCAAAGTAATTCATTAAAGATCAAATTCATGGCACTCTACAAAAAATGTAACTTGCTCGCATTATTCAATGAAAGCAACGTATTTACAGCACGTTCTTAAAGTCTGAAAAAGAAGAATATTTGCACCCCTTTATACCGTGATAGTTTCTGCGGAAAGAAAAATCACAAATACAATCATTGCATGTGAAATGATTCCAGTTCTGCTAACTTTGGGAGCGCAGCGGTCACATGCTTGGACTGGAAACAGTTCAAACCATTTCTGAAAGTCGGCATGAGCAATGTATTCTTTCTGACCTGGATTCCATTCACAGACTGCCTCCTATAGTGAGCAGTAACGAAATAAGACCACAAAAGAATTTACTGCAGTTCTGAGACCCAAGCTCCAGACTGTGTGTTTGTTCAATTCACATTCCAGCAACAGACCTCGTCAGCTTCAGCTGTACATATTCTACCTTCAGTTCACACTTACATGGAGCGGTCAATATCCTACGCTAACACAAATTCTGCAGCAAGAGAGCAAGATCATTCCATATATAACGTGAACACAATGAACATTTTCTCAACAGCACCTGCAGTAATCAACTAGCATTTTGAAAATGGAAAAGTAACAAAACACTATCCATTGAAACTCTGATTTAACTGCACTGCTTACCTATAACTTTTACCTGCTGCCAAATGCATGGGCAGGAAACACCTTTCTGTGCGCACGTGTGTGTATGTGTGTGTGTGTGTGTGTGTATGTGAAAATATGTATGCAGATGTCAATCTTAAAGGGCCACTACTTCACGATGTTTGGCAAATGTTATTTTTGTTTTGAAAGTGAGAAGGATCATGCTTTGTTTTAGTCACACTATGAAATGTGCGGTTGACAATAGGATACAATTTGACGTTACTTACACGACTGATTGGGCAATTGTTGAGCCACTGATTTTAGGAAGCAGGTGCAACTTTAGACAATCAGAGGTGTACAAGATTATGACAGGTTTGGATAGGCTAGACGGGGAAAGGCTGTTCCCACTAGTTGATGGTACAAGGACTAGGGGACACAGAATTAAGGTTTTGGGCAAGAGATACAGGAGGGATGTGAGGAAAAACTTTTTTTTGCGCAGCGAGTGGTGAAGAACTGGTGGAAGCAGACACACTCAATGTTTTCAAGGGGAGACTGGATAGGCACTTGAGGGAAATAAACTTGCAGGGCTACGAGGATAGAGCAGGGGAGTGGGACTGACTGGACTGCTCTACAGAGAACCGGCACAGACTCAATGGGCTGAATGGCCTCCTTCTGTGCCGTTATGACTCTGTGGCCTAGAAATTCAGTTGCTTGCGCCACCAGTTTGCGCCCAAAGAGGCCACTCAGAGGCTTTAGCGCCACTGGCCACAACCACCGCGATATTTAGCGGGGCGCTAATGGCGGCGTTAGCCTGTAGCGCTGCGCCGCCACCGATGACGTCATCGGTGGGCGCAGCGCCCCGCTACCGCCCCGAGCGCCATATTAGGTCGCGGCTGCCTCTTCCGCGCCGGCCGCAAATAGCGACCGGTACACAGGGGCCTACCTGTGGCGGTAGTGGGGCGAGTTAAGGTGGAGGTGCGGCCGGCCGGTTTTTCGGCAGCCGCCTGCCCGCACCTCCGTCCCCGGCCTCCTACACCACCCCCCCCCGCGGCATTGCCGGCTGTTTCCCGAGAGCCCGGCACTTCTCCTTGGTGCCGGGCTCATTTGCCGGCACTCGTGAGCGGGGATCGCGCTGTTGCAGGCACCTCCCCCTTAACAGTGGGAGGAAGGCCTGCAGTACCGCAGCCTGCCGTGCCACAGCGGGTGGCGCTGCGGCACTTTGCGCGCCGAAATTCAGTTTCAGCGCCCCAATCGGGGTGCCTGAAGCCTTGTTTAGCGGCCAGCTTCCATTTGGGGCGCTGAAACTGAATATCCCGATGGCGCAAGTGGCTCTGCGCGCAGCGGTAATTCCGGCGCCCAGGCGAGCTTGGCGCCCCAAACTGAATTTTTAGCCTTGTGAGTCTGACAATCCTGAAACTACTTGAAATACTTGTTAAATTAACACTTGTTATTTTCCAGCATCCAGATTCATCCAGAACCTACTTTTTCTGATAATTAACCAGTGCTGAACAAATTTGCCCTCTTACTGGTTTATTTAAGATATACTTTTGCATAACTGTTCATTAACACATGGCTGAACCAGTTATTTAAAAAAAAAATCTATTTGGATTTTACTTTGAAAGCTGTATTTTGATCCGAATACAAAACATTGCCTCTTATAATTCTGTTGTTTGATATTGGTAATACATAATGGAATTCTCAAAAGATTTTAAATAATTACATTCCACCCTCTTTCTAACAGCAATTGGGAGCCAAGTGTTTTCCATGTTATAATGAGGTGCGTGCTGTAGTCAGTATTCCATTACACAGCGTGAAATGGAACAGGAAACAGTGAGCAACAGGCTTGTTGCAAAGTAATGCAGAGCATTCGAATGAGGGGAGACCACATTTTCAATCTCTTCACTGCTGTCTTCTGCTTCTGGGAAAGATAGAACATTAAAGATATGAGACACTGGAAGTATATATAATATTACTGATATTAGACCAAGATCTTCTCCCAGCTTTTGACAGTTTATATCTGACACACCCAGGCTGGACTCCACTCCTGCCCATATTAGGTTCAAAACACTCCTCTTACTTCCTGCCTGTTGGCCAATCGTGCAGTTTGGAGACCTAGAATGAGTGGTGAATTTAAGAGACAAGGGGGGAAAAATTGGGTCGCGCCCACTTTGGGGCACTAACTTCGCCAGGGCGCTAATTTTAGTGCCCAGAAAAAAATAGCACCCCCGCACCTGAAATTCAATGGTAGTGCCCCAAGAGGGAGGTGGGGTGCTACTGGAACGCCCCGCCTCCCTCTTGGGGCGCTGCAAGTGAATATCGCGGCGCTATGTGCCACAGCGCCACACCCTGCGGGACATCTGTAGGGGTCGCAAAATCCCCTCAGCCCCCGAAAATCAGGAAATATTAATCCACATTGTAGACGAAGACTTGTGTGATTTAAATCGTCTCTGGGTTGGACAATGTTTTAAAACATACCCAGAACCGCAAAAGGCTGCGTTAAAAAGCTCGTAAGCTGGGCAGCACTTGGACACTAGAATCAAAGAACTTTGTGAAAATCATACACTTTAAGATTGTACATTTTATTAAAAGATGTAGGCCTAGAAATTCAGTTGGTTGCGCCAGCCGGTAGCGCCTTAGGAGGAGTAGATGTCGGGCGCTAGGCGGCTAGCGGCCAGGCGCAGCGCGATCTGCGCCTCTCCCCAACTTCACTCACGATTTAGCGGCGGTGCAAAGTCTTTGCGCGCGCTCAGCTGCGCGCGCAGATCCTGATGTCATTTCCTCGTGCAACGCCCTTTGTGCGCCCCAAACCGGAAATTCAGTTGCAACGCCCTCTTGTGCGCCTGGCGCCCCTAGCGACTGGTAGAGTGGAACGGTGCTCAGTCGATGCGGGGCGCGGGGGGCGCAAATTAAAGGGCACTCCTCCTGCACTAGAAAAGGCTGCCATTTCGCAGCACTCCTTCTTGAGAGATGGATCTTTGCAGAGAGACCAAGGTAGAGAGCTTTCTGCTTTGGCTCAACACTCGGACAGGTACTTGTGGCTTCAGGCCACAGCTTTCCACTTGTCTTTGCCTTCATTGACATATCATTGTTTGCTAACATATAATGGGGGCTGCAATGGGTGCAAACGCTGGCCTTCTCCATTGCATCCAAAGGGCTCACAGACGCCGTGAGAGAGTGGCAGTCCTGGCTAGATGTAGAGGGGGCAACAGGCATCGGGAAAGGAGGCCTTACCCACCCAGGGTATACCGCCAGCAGTTCTCCTATCTGAACATGTCTGACGAGCAGTGTGTTCGGAGGCTGCGATTCCGAAGGGAGGTGGTCACAGAGATCTGCCACCTGCTTGGCGGTGATCTGCAGCCACATCTGAGGAGCAGGACGTCTCTGTCGGTGGCAGTGAAGGTGACGGTGGCTCTCAACTTCTATGCCACCGGCTCCTTCCAATCCGCTACTGGGGACATTTCCAACATCTCCCAGTTCGCCGTGCATTGCTGCATCCACCAGGTGACCAATGCCCTTTTCAAAAGGAGACGTCAGTTCATCTCCTTCTCCATGGCCCTTGCCAAGCAGCAACAGCGTGCAATGGGCTTTGCAGCATTCGCGGGCTTCCCCATGGTGCAGGGCGCCATTGACTGCACGCATGTGGCTTTGCGGGCACTTCTGGAGAATTCCGAGGATTACCGCAACCGGAAGCGCTACCATTCACTCAACGTCCAGCTGGTGTGTGACCACAGGCAGCTCATCCTAGCTGTCAATGCCCGCTTTCCAGGCAGCAGCCACAATGCCTTCATCCTGCGCCAGACTTCTGTGGCAGACATGTTCCAGGCCCAGCCTCACCCACGAGGATGGCTTCTCGGGGACAAAGGCTATCCTTTGTGTACCTGGCTGATGACCCCGCTCCGTGCGCCCAGCACCCCTGCTGAAGAGGGATACAACGACAGCCATCAAGTGACCAGGAACATCATTGAGCAAACAATCGGCGTCCTGAAGCAACGGTTCCGCTGTCTGGATCGTTCCAGTGGAGCCCTATAATATTCGCCGGAGCGAGTCTCCCATTTCGTAGTCGTTTGTTGCATGCTGCACAACCTGGCTATCCGCAGGACTCAGCCACTGCCACCAGAGATTGGAGGACCACCTGAGGAGGAGGAGGAAGAGGAGGAGGACCAGCACAGGAGGGAGGCAGAAAGTGCAAGGGCCGCCCGTCGCCGGCTTATTGAACGTCGGTTCTAGGCCCCCTCTCAGGGAATGGCTTGTGCCAATGTCAGCAGATGAATGTAGCCGCTCCACAAGCCCTCAGCCGAGCAGGGCAACCAGGACTTGCCAAAAAAACCAAGCACAGCGCGATTTAAGAACATTAATTTATTGCAAACCTCTGCCCTTCCCACATTACAACCTCATGTTGAGAAGCCCCCTCCAAAAACACAAAACTAACAGTCTCGGCCTTACAAAAACAAAGAAAGACACCAGTCTCGGCCTTACAAAAACACAACTACACCAGTCTCGGCCTTTCAACAACCACAAAGCATTTGTGCAGACCTTCTACTTTTTGCCCTGCGAAGGCGATGCCTTTCGCATCATTGCCTGGCCCCTGCCCACCCTGCAGCTCCTCCTCAATGGGAGCCCAGTGGCTGCAGCAAGGCTGGGGGAAGGCTGCTGAGAGTCAGATGGCAAGACGGCAGATGCCCTTGGGGGTCGGCCTGCACCAGCTCTGGCCCTGGAGGGGCTGGCTGCTGACTGCTCCAACGCTGCTTGGGCGGCAGCAGTCTGTCCAGCGGCTTGTGGCAGCTGCAATGGCGGAGTGGCAGTGTCGGCTGCAGGAATGGTGCCAACCTGGCAGATCTCAGGTGCTCGCTGGTCGCCTGAGACATTGGCACTCGCACGGGCCAGCACTGCAGCATGCGCAGCAAACAGCTGAAGAACAGACTGCTGGGCTGCTGCTGTGCGGCGAGTGCCCTGGCGATGCCTGGCTGATCCAGCGAGGGTGGCAGCAGTTAGTGCCCGTGTGGCCCTGGTCTGTGTCCGCATGACAACAGCCAGTGAATGGACGGCACGACTGAGCACTTGGCTCGAAGCCGCCTGTGCTGCCGCGAAGTCCTGTAGACTCCTGGCCTGTGCTGCTCCAAATTGCTGCACACTCCTTGACAAAGACTCAATGGAGTCAGGCATCCTTGCCACTGCAGCCATGAGCTCATTGTGCCTGCGCTCAGCCTGGACGGCCATTTCCTCCAGGAGCCGCACCTCCCTCCTCTGCGCTGACCATCGCAGGACTGGAGGCCGCACTCACCCTCTGGGGAGAAGTCCGCCGAGCTTCCCCACCCCTCCCGCGTTGCTGCAGCCCGCTGGGCCCCGGAGCTTCACTCTCCTCCGACCCTTCCCCCCGGCTCCCCTCCAGGGAAGACGTGTCCCCTTCATCGCCATGGGCTGGCGCGGCTGAAGGTGGCACTGATGGGCCGGCTTCCTCTTCCTCCTCCTCGAATTCGGAATCGCTAACAGTGGCAGCTTGAGGGCCCGCCTCCTCACCTGGCGATTCACCATCTGAAAGCAGGAAGGCACAAGAGTAGCTTTAGAGTGAGGACAGGGCGGCAGCGAGGGAGGCATGAGTGCTGCCATGCACTGCATTGGTCGAACAGTGGCAAAGGATGCTGCTCTGAGGCGCAAGTGGAAAGAGAGGGGTCAAAAAGGTGATGCCCTTACCATTGGTGCCCAGAACAGGGTCGGCATCTCCACTGGCGACAGGGCCAATCAGCCGGCCTGCCATAATGCGCTCCACACGCTGGTCGAGGTCGGAGAGCTCTTTGACATCAGGACGGCCTCCCCTGGTCTCACTTAGTTTCCGCCGGTTGTGCGCCACCTTGGCCTGCAAGAGAAAGGACGGCCTCTAAGTACAGTGTGAAGCCCTGATCTTGTCTGCACTGCCTCCCATGGTCGAATAGCTTGTACAGTGTGAAGCCCTGATCTTGTCTGCAATGCCTCCCATGGTCGAATAGCTTGTACAGTGTGTAAAGTGCTGAATGTGCAAGTGATTTTCATGACAGTCCCATAGCTGCTGGATGAGGGCTGGCCATTAGGGCTTTCAGGTCCCTTTGCCCATAAACTGAGGTGCACATGCAGGGATGAGGAGGACACTGGAAAGGGTACTCACCCTGACAACCCGAGTGAGGTCGTTGAACTTTTTCCGGCATTGCACAGGAGTCCTGGCAACCACGCTGTTGGAAGACACCCTGTTTGAGACCTCCCTCCAGGCTTTCCGGTAGGCACTGGGCAGCGGCCTCCTGCCACCTTCTGGGAACAGAACATGGCGCCTGCGCTCCACTCCGCCAACCAGCACCCACAGGTCACCGTCGCTGAAGCGCTGCGCTCTCTCCCTGGCCTTCTCCATAGCCCTGGGCGTTGTGCAGATGAAGCAGAAGTGTGGTCAGGCCTAGGTTGAGGGCTGCAGTGTGCAGGGCGTGGCAGGCAAACAAACCCACCCTCCCCCTTTAAGAGCTGACCGGCGCCAGAGTGTCTGCCGTCAATCAACAACTCGCCGCACCTGCGCTGCGCCCAGCCTCGGGGGTATCGCTCAGCACCGCCGGCTTAGCGCCTAAAGATAGTCATGCATCGCCTGTTTTAGCGCAGCAGCAACCTCTTGGCGCGATGCGACTGAATATCAGCGAAGGTGGCGCGACTTTGCGCCGGGCGCAAACTTTAGTGGCCGCCCGACTTTAGCGCCCCAAACGTGGCTATACTGAATTTCTAGGCCGTACTCTTGAGTTTTGGACTGTTAAAAATGGCTGAACAGACCTCATGGAAACAGAATTTAAAAGGACAGACAGACTGTTAGCATTTGAATGGAGCCCGAGCTGTCAGTCACCTTGTGGTATTGGGCGGGACCGGTAACCTACAAGCTGCTTGTTTACACTGGGGAGTAGCCCGTTTGAATCAGCCAATCATCGGACAGCAAGCACACTGGGTTGTTTACACACATCCATTCACTGAAATTGACTCTAAGATCAAGTGCTTGAAACTGCCAGCGTGAACAAAGGGACTTTGTTTGCTAAGCACTCAAGACTGTCAATCAATTGCGGTTCCAGATGACCATAGGACAATGCTTTGTTTACAAAGCAATTGAATGCTATTAGCATTTGTTTGTATATCAAGTGGACACATTTAAACTGCAACTTTATCCAAACCCATCCCAGACAAGTGGACAATTTGGATCTCTTTTGTTTTAGCCCAGAAACATCAGATCTGGGTGGGCCCCCAAAAAAGGGGTATAAAAGATAGCTTCCCAGAAGCATCTCTCTCTTCTCTTTTACTCTTTGGACTGCAGGTGAGCAAGGCTTCTGACCCACTAGCAAGACAATCTAGTGAGAAGTAAAGGGGTGGTAATTTAAGGGAACTGTTGCTAAGATTGTAAAATTAACATTGTAGCCATTTATCCCTCATTTTTGCCGTCTGCCTTCCCCTGTTAAGCAATTTTACTGTGATTACTTTGATCGTGTAGTGTAGTTTCTTTAGTTTTAATAAAATTTGACTTTCTTGCATCCAGACCATTTGTCCGTTTTTAATATATTATTAATTATAAGTTCCTCCAGTCAGAACTGGAAGGAGGGTTTAGCGATTCGAAACCGCTGATTGGAATTGGTCACAGTGCAGTGGCAAGGCTGCCTGACCAGGTAAATTACAGTTCAAGGATGCCCCCCTACAAATTGGTGACCACGAAGGAACTGGAAGCAGTTTTTGATATGATAAGTGGTCTGGATCTGGAGAAAGCATCAGCTCTTGCTTTTCTTGCTTTCAGTCTGTGGGTAGCCCTGCAGAAGTTAGCGGCAGCGTGTAAGCTGACCTATTATGGTATAGGTGGCTGGGTTAAGAAGGGTGAGATGAGGGTACGGGAGGAGGTTACAGAGGCCAAGAATCGGGAGTCAGAGTTTGAAAAATGCCAGGCGGAAGTGGAACGCCTCATAAGAGAGGTGAATGAGGCCAGAGATAGTAGGATGAGGGTGCGGGAAGAAAATGCACGCCTCACACTAGAGGTCACGAAATGCCAGGCAGAGATAGAGCACCTTGTGCAGGAAGTCACAGAGGCTAGGGACAGTGAGATGAGGCTACAGGAGGAAAACGCACACCTCACCCGAGAAGCTACGCGAGGCACAAGATAGAGTTCCTGAAGTGCCAAATTACAGAAGCAAAGAGTAACAAGATGAGACTGCGGGAAGAGAATGCCCACCTCACCTCAGAAGTAACAGAGCAGGAGGAAATGATTAGGGAGGTAAAGGCAGCTTATAAGCTGGCCTGCGACCAAAGGTTTAGTGGAGCAGATCATACCCCATGTAACAGAAAGATAGAGAGTTTGGGTGTGGAGTTATTAAGGACTAAAGGGATGGTATGTCTCATAAGTCTGAAGGGAAGTCCGTCGGACAGTACCAGCAGCCCAAATCAAACCGCCCCACAGGCAGCACCCAGAACAGAGCTGGCTAGGGAATTAGAGATCCCAAGACCGCAGCCCACCGCTCCGAGTTTTGAGGAGCTCTGGCAGCAAGAAGGGGTGGACAATGGGGTGGTAGGAGAATGCCAGCAGGTCCCGCTAGGCAGGCGGGGACCAGAACCAGCGTATCCCCTCCGACAACGGAGGTACGGTCCGCCCGTGAACGATAATGACCCAGGAGCTGTTCAGCATACCTATCTGGATCCCTATGATACCCAACAGCTCAGAGGCCTGGTAAAACATATTCCCCTGCTCTCCGAAAAAGGAGACCCCTCAACGCACTTCCAAGAGATAGAACAGGCAGCCTGTGTTAACGGCTGTGATGACGAAGAGAAAGCCAAAATGTTGCTTTTCTCTGTAGATAGTAAGCTCTATCAGACCCTTTCAGATGAGGTTAAGAGAGGGCAGATGGGTTTTGAGGACCTAAAGGAGGAAATACTGGAAGCCATGGGTGCGAACGACGGCAGTCCATTCGATCGCATAGGGAAAACACTGCAGAAGGAAGGGGAGACCCCACAGGCATGTGCAGACAGGCTGTGGCCAGCCTACAACAGCGCGTGTACAGGGACAAGATAGGGCACACCTGAACCAGTGGCAGCGGACCCAATGGCTTCGTTGCCTGGTGTCCAATTGCCTGCCCCAGATAAAAGCAAAGGCTGATACTTGGTTTGACCACCGAGATCCCCTAGCAACTGAAGAGCCTGTAATCTGGCAGCTCACGGTAGCATATAGGAACGGTAGAAATAGTGGGACCCCAGCAAAAGGGTAAAGTCCACGAGGTTAAACCTGGGGCTCAATACAAGAAAGAGTGGCGCCAGGAGGGGAGCTGTCCCTCCCAGAACAAGGTCACTTGTTACATGTGCGGGGAGGATGGCCACTGGTGCAGGGATTGTAAAAAGACTGGGAGAGACGATAAAGCCAGGACCCCCGCAGCCCCAACTCAGAAGGCAGAGACAGAAACTCCTCCCGATACAGTTGAGTCCGTCATGGAGTCGATAAAATCTTTCCTCAGGGCCAATCAGGGAAAGGTAGCAGCCATCAGTGATCCTGCAGCCCTCTCGCCCACCTCTGCCTCCCCACAATGACTGGAGCATGGGCAGGCAGCAGACAGCATGGGGAAGCAGCATCGGAATAACCGGCTGCTGCTCGAGCCTAGCAAGAGCCACCAGTGGGAGATAGGAGACCTAGTGGTGGTAAGAAACTATGCCCGGGTGGGAAGTTTAGAGCCACTATACATGGGACCCTATAGTGTAGTTGATAGGGCCAGCCCCATGGTCTATGCAGTAAAACTACCCCGGTGCACAAAGTGGTTCCATGCCAACCAATGTAAATTGTATTAATCTGACCATACAAGTTCAAGTTCACAGGCTGTAAAGACAGGCGCTGTGGCTTGTTTCAAGGGAAAAGTTGTCCAGCCCACCAATTGGGACACTTCCCCGCCCCAGTGGGACCTAAGTTTTGGACAAAGTTTAAATTTGAACCAGTTATTTAGTTCAGAAACAGAGAAACCGCAGCCTGAGAGTAGAAATCTGTAGGCTGCTGCGAGTTCATTCACAGAAAATCGCTTGGGGGGCCTCAGGGAGGAGCTGCCCTGTGAAGCGACTGCCCGCGCATGCGTAGTCGCTGGTCTGGAGACAGGAATTCCCCAAGCTTTTGAACGGCCTGTTCGCGCAGGCGCAGTTCCCCAGCCCGTGACCACAGCGGCTCCTCTTCAGTTTCCTGAGGGGAGAGGTTTCCCAACACTGGGTTCGCGCAGGCGCAGTCGCCTGTTCGAATACAGAGGTTTCACAGCCTCTGCCGTGGGACTCCGGGGAGGAGGTTCACGCAGGCACAGTTCCCCAGCCCGTGACCACAGCGGCTCCTCTTCAGTTTTCCCGCGCAGGCGCAGTCGCCTGTTTGAATACAGAGGTTTCACAGCCTCTGCCGTGGGACTCTGGGGAGGAGGTTCGCGCAGGCGCAGTCACCTGTTTAAAGGGACAAGCTTCCCAGCCCGCTTCTAGAGTGGTTCCCCCTATGGTGTGGGACTCTGGGGAGGAAGGGATAGCAATTCCTCTTGCAGGGGACATATGGAAGGAGCCAGTGCCAGGTTTTGGACCAGGAGGGGAAGATTTTCAGCCACCAGCAGCGGGTGGTGAGGGGATACCTGCCCCCAGTACAGGAGTGGGTAGGGAAAAGGAGACAAACACGGATTACTGGCAGGCTGCCAGGTATATTAAACAGTGCGGGCTGTTTGCATCAGGGGGAGAAGGTTCCCAGCCAGCTAGGGCTGTGACCCAGGCTCAGGGTCCATCAGCCAAAGTTTCCCCCACAGAGACGCCCCTCAGATGTTCTCAGCGGGTCTGCAAGCCCAAGATAAGATGGTCACCAGAGTACCCGCCACAAAGAGCAATCTCCCGAGCCCGGGAGGAAACAGATCACAGAGGTCCCCAACTAGCAGCCATAAGCTGCCAGGGACTAGAAGCAGGAGACAGTCCAGCTTCACTTCAGGCAGCAGTAATCTATGACAGTGACACCAGAGATTAGCCTGGCCATCCGGAGACGGGCGGCATTTGTATTATAGCTTTGTGTTAAGTTACCAATGTTTATAGCTTGCTCTTAAGGTGTTTAAATTTTAAGTTTAGAATGTAACTAGTAGTTTTGAGTTTAAGTTTATAAGTGTGCCAAATGCTTGTATTTTGGTCCGAGGTCGAGGGACCCGACCATGTCTCCTCCTAAGGCAGCAGGTCAGTGAGAGACCTGGCTGCATGTCCTTTTAAGTTCTTTTGCAGGAGAGTGGACAAAAGAGCAGCCCTGTTCGCCCAGCCCGAACTGGGCATCGAATGAAGATATAGATATACAGAATGTTGGGGATCACCTCGCCACTGGACAAATCCAGGAGGAGACCCCGCAGCGACCTTCGGGAGAAACCGGACAGGGTCCGGAGGAACCTGCCTACTCATCCTACGTGGAAGAGATGGCCCCAGCTGGGTATCCAGCACTATCCTGACCGAATTTCACTTGCGGGAGACCTCGCTATTGAGGAGTAATGGTGGGGAAGCGCGGGCGCCTTGTCAGATAGGTACGCGTTCCCTGGGAGTGGGTGGTGATGGCCATAGAAAGATTGTAAAGGGGAGGGGGAGACCCAAGAGTCGCGTGGGTGTGTTCGGGGAAGGGAGGAACTCACCTGGGGCCCACGGGCAAAGTTAGAGTGTAAGTGTGGTTGTGAAGGATGAGTGGATGGCCGGATCTGGGATCCAAGTTTGAGTGTGGGGACAGTGAGAGCCGCCAAACAGGCACCCATCATTTTCTGCAGCCAGTCGAGGGAAGACGGGAGGGGGAGGGACTGGGAGTCGCGATCCCATACTCCCCAGTCTCGGTCTGTGAAACATGAGGGGTACCCCGCCTCCACAAAGGGACAAGGGAACGGCTCGGGGCTGGTGGGTCAGACTGTTCTGTAAAGCCCATTCTGTATGTTTTAAAGGTTTAAGACCATTAAAGGGGGGGTGGAAGGAACATTTACTGCCCGAGTGGGAGGAGCAATACCCACTCGAATTTCGCGACCCATCATTGGCACGTGATGGTCGGGGTTTATTTCAGCATTTTGTTTTAAATGTTTCAGCATTTTGTTTCAAATGTTTAATGAAGATTTTTGTATTTTGCTTTACAGTCCCAAGCGGTGCAGAGGCGCAGGACCCTCTCTGTGCTTGGGATCATTTTGATTACATTGTATAGCCAAGATTGCAACATTTTGTAATATATTATAATGTAACAATTGGTGCAGGGGTATGAGACCCTTATTGTAACATTTTGTAATTGATGTATCTGTAGATGCCTACCGTACCACGGTTTTTCTCGGATTTGAGGGGAATAGACGGGTCGGGGATCAGTGGTAGGTAGCTATAGGTAAATACAGGGGATAATTGTTTGTGGGGGGTCAGAAAATTTTGCTCACTTCTTCAAGAGGACACTACAAGCAAGTTGGAAGTATCCAAGGGGGGAATGTAGGGGTCGCAAAATCCCCTCAGCCCCCGAAGATCGGGAAATATTAATCCACATCGTGAACGAAGACTTGTGTGATTTAAATCATCTCTGGGTTGGACAATGTTTTAAAACATACCCAGAACCGCAAAAGGCTGCGTTAAAAAGCTCATAAGCTGGGCAGCACTTGGACACTGGAATCAAATAACTTTGTGAAAATTGCACACTTTAAGATTGTACATTTTATTAAAAGATGTACTCTTGAGTTTTGGACTGTTAAAAATGGCTGAACAGACCTCATGGAAACAGAATTTAAAAGGACAGACTGTTAGCATTTGAATGGAGCCCGAGCTGTCAGTCACCCTGTGGTATTGGGCGGGTCCGGTAACCTACAAGCTGCTTGTTTACACTGGGGAGTAGCCCGTTTGAATCAGCCAATCATCGGACAGCAAGCACACTGGGTTGTTTACACACATCCATTCACTGAAATTGTCTCTAAGGTCAAGTGCTTGAATCTGCCAGCGTGAACAAAGGGACTTTGTTTGCTAAGCACTCAAGACTGTCAATCAATTGCGGTTCCAGATAACCACAGGACAAAGATGTGCGGGTTAGGTTGATTGGCTATGATAAATTGACCCTTAGTGTTAGGGGGATTAAATATGTGGGGTTACAGGAATAGGGTGGGATATGTGTTGGTGTAGGGGTTACGGGGATCGGGTGGGATATGTGTCGGTGCAGGCTCGATGGGCCGAAATGGCCTCTATCTGCACTGTGGGGTTTCTGTGATTTCTGTGATTCTGTGACAATGCTTTGTTTACAAAGCAATTGAATGCTATTAGCATTTGTTTGTATATCAAGTGGACACATTTAAACTGCAACTTTATCCAAACCCATCCCAGACAAGTGGACAGTTTGGATCTCTTTTGTTTTAGCCCAGAAACATCAGATCTGGGCGGGTCCCAAAAAAAGGGGTATAAAAGATAGCTTCCCAGAAGCATCTCTCTCTTCTCTTTTACTCTTTGGACTGCAGGTGAGCAAGGCTTCTGACCCACTAGCAAGACAATCTAGTGAGAAGTAAAGGGGTGGTAATTTAAGGGAAATGTTGCTAAGATTGTAAGATTAACATTGTAGCCATTTATCCCTCATTTTTGCCGTCTGCCTTCCCCTGTTAAGCAATTTTACCGTAATTACTTTGATCATGTGGTGTAGTTTCTTTAGTTTTAATAAAATTTGACTTTCTTGCATCCAGACCATTTGTCTGTTTTTAATATATCATTAATTATAAGTTCCTCCAGTCAGAACTGGAAGGAGGGTTTAGCGATTCGAAACCGCTGATTGGAATTGGTCACAGTGCAGTGGCAAGGCTGCCTGACCAGGTAAATTACCATAAACCAGGTAAAGGATGCCCCCCTACACGTCTCACCGTGGTACTGCAGGCCTTCCTCCCTTTATTAAAGGGGAGGGGCCTAGCGCAGCGTATCCCGGGGCCCAGCTGAGCCACCAGGGATCGGAGTGCTGGCAAAAGAACCCGGCACTCAAGAGTAGTGCCGGGCTCACAGAACGTAGCTGGCACTCGCGGGGGGGCTTCACAGGAGGGCAGGGACGGCAACAGGAGCAGGTGGCCAGCAACAAAAATGGCCGCCCAGCACCTTCCCTTTAATTTGCGCTGCCCCGGCCGCAGGTAGGCTCTCCTGACCCAGTCGGACATAGCGTCCAGCGGTAAGTCAGGGGGCGCTACCAAAGATCGCGGCCGGGGTGCGAGCGGGGTGCTAACAGTTACCGCTGCCGCTAACCTCCTACTGAATTTTGCGGGAGGCGTTAGCAGCGCCGCACCCAGGTGCTTGGGGCTTTGTGCCCCAGCAAATCAACCAAATTTTTCCCCCAAGGAAAGTTTGTGTGATCCTAGAACCATGGGGAGGATAATGGATCTCATGGGGAGTGTGGGGAATATCGGAAACACTGAGAGGATAAGATGAATCATGTAACTGTAGAGCAGACAGAGAAATCTGAGGCACAGAGTGGAGAAAGGTGAATAGAGGATAAAATTCACTGTGGCGGGGTGCTAAGCATCGATGGAAAGGAACATCAGGCAAAATGTACAACAGGTTACCGTCCACCTACTGTGTATCACCAGCACTGTTGCACATTACTGTCATAGGGCGGGAGGCAGATGTTACAGACAGAGGGGTGCCTTTCCCCCAGAGCAGTACCCAGGCCGAGGGAGAACTCACAGGGGCCTGCTCCATTCTGAGGACTGGGCCAGCGGTCTGTAGCCGGAAATCGAGCCCCCTGGGCAGCCTGTCAACTCTGGCCCACGATAATATCACAATGCCTGCAGGTCTCCGGGCTTAAGGAGCGGGAGCGGCCCAGGTATGGGTTTGTGGGGACTGGATAAGCAGTCATGCTCTTCCTAGCCCCACAAAAATGAAGAAGAAATCACCTTTCAGGTCCTCTTTGGCCGGGCCAGCAAGTATTCTTGAGTGGCTGCTCCACTGTTCTAAACCTATTCCATCTGAGAGAGTTAGAGCGAGGGAGAGAGGATGAGTGTGTGTGCGAGCATGTGGGGTGTGTGTGCATGTGTGTTTGCGTGTGTGGGATGTGTGTGTCCATGTGTGTGGTGAGTATGTGAGTGTGTGTGGTAGTGTGAGTGCGGGTGTGGACACAAGAGATAGTGTGGAGAGAGAGTGCGGAAGGGAGAAAGAGAGCAGGAGAAAAAGTCGAGATGCAGAGAAGATCCTGGAGTTGGGTCAGTTTTGGGCTAGCTCATCTTTTCCAATTAAACTGGTTGAAATCAAAATGAAAATCATTTTCAAAATAATTATAATTTCTTAACATTTATTAAAAACTGAATTCCTCATCTCATTATTTTGATGTATTTTTGCGGTTTTGAAGGTTGTTGCTGTGGAGTGGAAGAAAGATTTGTCTCTGTTCCCAGCCCACCTGTATTATAACAATCTTGCACGCACACTGCCAGTGAATGCAACACAAGCGGGTAACAAAACCATCGTAGTCTCATTTTAACGTCAAAATATTTATGGCTGATTGGAATTTAAAGTTCTCTGTTTTGCTTTTTACATGCGAGTAAGTATAGCGGGGAATATCTTTCTACTTCTTTATCATTAAAGAGCTAATAAGCTCCTACATATGGCTTCCAGATTTAAATGTTGGCTTAATGTTTGCAGCACAGAAGCCTGGTGTTATTTATTGCACTGCTCTCGCCAAAAGTATAACAATTTGAAGAAAAATGCTTAAATCACTTACAGTCAGGAAAAAAACCACAGAAATTACTTCTAAAGATTCTTATTTATATATATAGAAATCCCCTGTTTAATAACATGATTCTTTTGAATGCTGTTGTGACATGAAGGGTTCTGATATATGAAAAAAAACTTTTTGTCTGTTTTCAATTGGCAAATAATAAATAATAAGAATGATAGAATCTACAGATAAATCTCCCATTGTTCATTGTGCAATGGGAAGAGTGCAATGGGAATAGTGCAATGGGAAGAGTGCATTGAGCATTGTGCAATGGAAATAGTGCAATGGGAATAGTGCAATGGGAATAGTGCATTGAGCATTGTGCAATGGAAATAGTGCAATGGGAATAGTGCAATGGGAAGAGTGCATTGAGCATTGTGCAATGGGGATAGTGCAATGGGAAGAGTGCATTGAGCATTGTGCAATGGGAATAGTGCAATGGGAAGAGTGCATTGAGCATTGTGCAATGGGAATAGTGCAATGGGAAGAGTGCATTGAGCATTGTGCAATGGGAATAGTGCAATGGGAAGAGTGCATTGAGCATTGTGCAATGGGAATAGTGCAATGGGAATAGTGCATTGAGCATTGTGCAATGGGAATAGTGCAATGGGAAGAGTGCATTGAGCATTGTGCAATGGGAATAGTGCATTGAGCATTGTGCAATGGGAATAGTGCAATGGGAAGAGTGCATTGAGCATTGTGCAATGGGAATAGTGCAATGGGAATAGTGCATTGAGCATTGTGCAATGGGAATAGTGCAATGGGAAGAGTGCATTGAGCATTGTGCAATGGGAATAGTGCAATGGGAAGAGTGCATTGAGCATTGTGCAATGGGAATAGTGCAATGGGAATAGTGCATTGAGCATTGTGCAATGGGAATAGTGCAATGGGAATAGTGCATTGAGCATTGTGCAATGGGGATAGTGCAATGGGAAGAGTGCATTGAGCATTGTGCAATGGGAATAGTGCAATGGGAAGAGTGCATTGAGCATTGTGCAATGGGAATAGTGCAATGGGAATAGTGCATTGAGCATTGTGCAATGGGAATAGTGTAATGGGAAGAGTGCATTGAGCATTGTGCAATGGGAATAGTGCAATGGGAATAGTGCATTGAGCATTGTGCAATGGGAAGAGTGCATTGAGCATTGTGCAATGGGAATAGTGCAATGGGAATAGTGCATTGAGCATTGTGCAATGGGAATAGTGCAATGGGAATAGTGCATTGAGCATTGTGCAATGGGAATAGTGCATTGAGCATTGTGCAATGTAAATAGTGCAATGGGAATAGTGCATTGAGCACTGTGCAATGGGAATAGTGCAATGGGAATAGTGCATTGAGCACTGTGCAATGGGAATAGTGCAATGAACAGTGCAATGGGAATAGTGCAATGACCATAGTGTATTGAGCATAGTGCAATGGGAATAGTGCAATGGGCAGATTAATTGAGCATATTGCATTGAGCATAGTGCAATGGGAATAGTGCAAAGAGCATAGTGCAATTGGTATAGTGCATTGGGCATAGTGCAATGGGAATAGTGCAATGAGCACAGTGCATTGAGCATTGTTCAATGGGAATAGTGCATTGAGAATTGTGCAATGGGAATAGTGCAATTGGCATAGTGCAATGAGCATTGCAGGGTTCTCAAAATTCCACATTCCCCAAAGTTAATAATAAAGGGACCCTGAAGGACGAAGTTATAAGGGAAACCTAAACAAAATGGCTTCTGGGCCTCGTGGCAGAAGCCTGCAAGATTAGCATGGCCCTGAAAAAACAGCAGTGTTACATCGTTATATTATTACATCGTTAAATGGAACTACTTGTTACATCGTTATATGGAACTACTTTGGTTAGTGTATTTATATTGCTATGTGGCACACTGTGAAAGGCAGTGCACAGTGCAAGATCGGATATCTTGTATCACTCCGCACCATGCGGCAGCAACATCATCGAGGCAAGAATACAACTGAGTGAAAGTCGTAAACTGAGTGAGTTAAAAGTGTCTGTATTACATTACATAGTAATAGAACACAAGGAGACACAACATGGTGGCAGCGGTATAAGTGAGTACAACTTGTGCCATACGAACTACGAATAAGACGAAGAGTGAATATATGAGCCGATCGTGAGTGCCGGTGTCTGTGGTGATTGAGCGTGAATCGTACGGGCAACTAATATGGCGGCTGCCGCTGCACTGACTGCGCAAATGCAACCCCTCATGAACTGGGAAGCCGACGATATAGCAGAGGCATTCCGCAAGTTCAAACAGAAATGTGACCTTACATTCAAAAGCTTCCTGAAGGGTACTGCCAATGAAGAAAAGGTTAGTTACATTCTGTTGTGGACAGGAGAAAAAGGTCTAGATTTGTATAATAGCTGGAGTTTGACTGAAGAGGAAAAGGAAAACCCTGCGACAATCTTTGAGAAATTCAGCAACCATCTAGAGCCTAAATCCAATCACCGTATACACAGATACAAATTTCAGAGTCTAAGACAGGAATCCGGTGAAACAGCTGACAATTTCCTGACAAGGCTGAGAAATGAAGCCAGCAAGTGTGCATTTAAGGAAATGGAGGAAAGGCTTGTGGACCATGGGGGTATGGGGGTCAGCGCACGCAGAGGTACAAAAAGCCCTGATAGGGAAAGAAAAGCTCAAAATAACAGAGGCTATAGATACTGCAAGAGCTCATGAAGCCATGAAGCAGCAAATGAGAACGCTGACTTCTCAAACGGCTGACATGCGGACGGCTTCTGAGACGGACAACAGAGTGGATACAGTGAGAGAAAAGTGCAACACACAAAGATATGCACATGACAACGGGAGAAATATGTGCAGAAACTGTGGAAGACCGCACGATTATACAGACAGGAGGAAATGTCCAGCATATGGAACAAGCTGCAATGCATGTGGCAAACTAAACCACTGGGAAAAGAGGTGTAGAACGAAGAAAGAAGGAACATACATCAAAAACAAAGGCAGACAGCAGAACCAGAGAAAGAAACACAATATCCATACCATGGATGAACAGGATGATGATGATTATGGTCATGACAATACATTAAACATCGAAACCATAAAGGTACAGCTTCACGAGATGTCCAGAGCGGAAAATACTCCGAAGAGAGAATTGCACACCATCATCCAAATCGAAAAGAGGGTCAAAGGTCAGCCCACAACCATCAACTTAAAGTTGAAGCTGGACACAGGGGCTCAGAGCAACATTCTCCCATTGAGACTGTACCATCAGATCTTTCCCGAAAACTTGAGAGAAGATGGCTACCCGAAAAAGGGTTGTTTAATGGCAAGTAATGTCATGCTGACAGCATACGGGGGCAGTTAGATTAAACAACTCGGAATAACCTTTGTCAAAGGGACACATAAAAGAAAGAACATCGACTGCATGTTCTATGTCACCGACACTGAGGGGCCAGCGATCCTGGGATTAAACAGCTGCGAGAAGTTGAGATTGATCTCAGTGAATCACGAGCTGACGGAAACATCACTGAGGATAGACAGCAACACCCCGCTGGAGAATCGCCCACAAATCAAGAGTAAAAAAGACTTGATAGACATGTATCCGGAATGTTTCGATGATACAGTGGGATATTTCGGAGATTTCCAATACCACATCACCATCGATCCAGAGGTAAAGCCCGTTATCTATGCTCCACAAAAAGTACCCATTGAGCTGAAGACAAAGCTTGAAAGAGAGCTAAAGGAGTTGGAAGAAAAGGGAGTGATCGTAAAGGTCACTGAACCCACAGACTGGGTAAACTCAATTGTGATACGAGAAAAGCTAAACGGGTGTCTCAGAATATGTTTGGACCCCAAAGATCTAAACCAGGCGATAAAGAGGGACCACTATCCCACCCCAATGCTAGAGGAGATTACGCCATCACTGGCAGGAGCCAAGGTTTTCTCAAAACTAGATGCCAGAAATGGATATTGGAACGTGAAGTTGGATGAGGAATCAACAACACTGACAACATTCAACACACCATTTGGGCATTACAAATTCCTGTGGCTACCATTCGGGTTAAAGGTCAGTCAAGATATCTTTCAACAGAAAGTAGACGAGACATACAGAGGCTGTGGAGGAGCTATAGGAATAGCTGATGATATTCAGATCTAAGGAGCAGATGAAAGAGACCATGATATGCACCTACATGAGGCCATGGAGCATACCAGGAAGGCTGGCATCAAGTTAAATGCCGATAAGTGCATAGTTAAAGTCAAGGAATGCCAATTCTTCGGTATGATTTACACACCAGAGGGAGTCAAGCCAAGTCCTGAGAAGATTGCAGCAATTGCTGAAATGAAACCACCCAAAGGTAAGAAAGAGCTGAGGAGTTACCTCGGCTTGGTCCAATACATGAGATCTTTCATCCCAAACATGTCGGAACATACAACAAATCTCAGAGAGCTAATGAAAGAAGACGCCGAATACCAGTGGTCTGAATCACATGAAAGGAATTTCAAACAACTTAAAGAATTGTTGTGCAAAGAAACAAGTCTGTCATATTATGACAGAAGAGAACCAGTCACTCTACAAGTAGACGCTTCTACTAGAGGACTAGGGGCAGCTTTTGTGCAGGAAGGAAAGCCAATAGCTTTCGCATCAAAGGCCTTGACGTCAGCCGAGACGAGATACGCCAATATAGAAAGAGAACTATTAGCAGTAGTGTATGGATGCGAGAAATTCCATACATACCTGTATGGAAGTCAGTTTACAATAGAGAGTGACCATCGTCCACTAGAACAGATCTACAAGAAGAATCTGTGCAAAGCACCTACAAGACTGCAAAGACTACTTCTAAGGCTCCAAAGCACTGTTGCCTCACAGCGCCAGGGACCCGGGTTCAAATCCGGCCTCGGGTGACTGTCTGTGTGGAGTTTGCACATTCTCCCCGTGTTTGCGTGGGTTTCCTCCGGGTGCTCCGGTTTCCTCCCACAGTCCAAAGATGTGCGGGTTAGGTTGATTGGCCATGATAAAAATTGGCCCTTAGTGTTAGGGGCGATTAAATACGTGGGGTTACGGAGATAGGGCTTGGGTGGGATGGCTGTCGGTGTAGGGACCGGGTGCTAGGGCTTGGATGATCAGCCATGATCTCGTTGAATGGTGGAGCAGGCTCGAAGGGCCGAATGGCCTACTCCTGCTCCTATCTTCTATGTTTCTATGTTTCACGCTTAAATATAAGCCAGGAAAGGAAATGGTGCTAGCAGATGCGTTGTCTCGATTGTCACCATATGAGAAACACGAGGTGGAGGGTCTAACAGTAAAAATCCACCACCTAGTGAGTGTTACCCCTACAAAGCTCAGTCAAATCAGAGATGAGACTAGCAAAGATGAGGAATTGCAACTACTCACACAACAAGTGATACAGGGGTGGCCGGAGAGAATCCAGCAGGTACAGGTGACAATTCGTCAATACTGGACGATTAGAGACGACATCGCAATAGAAGACGGTATTCTCCTTGCTGGATCGAGGATCATCGTGCCAAAGACGATGCAGACAGAACTTCTCCATCTAATACACAAAGGCCACATGGGAATGGAGAAATGCAAGCTGAGAGCCAGATCAGCTGTATACTGGATAGGCATGTACAAAAATATTGAACAGATGGTTTCTGCACGTGGTATATGCCAGAAATAGAAATGCACAACAGAAAGAGGAGATGATACCTAGTGAAATACCGTCAAGACCATGGCACACTGTTGGGGCAGGTCTCTTCATGTGCATCAAAAATGGTATCTCATAGTGACAGATTACTATTCCAAGTTTCCTTTTGTGAGAAGGATGAAAGATCTGAGAGCCACAACTACCACCAGAATTGCAAAGAGCTTGTTTGCTGAACAAGGAATCCCGGAAAAGGTAATCTGTGACAATCGAACCCAGTTCACATCGAGTGAATTCAGAGATCTGGCAGAAAAGTATGGGTTCAAAATAGTAACCTTATCCCCACATTTCCCAAGGGGACACGGGTTCATCGAAAGACAGATCCAGAATGTCAAGAGAACTCTCATCAAAAGTAGTGAGATGGGGGAAGACCAAAACCTTGCCCTCCTATCACTCAGATCAACACCACTGAAAGCAGACATGAAATCACCTGCAGAATTGCTGAATGGGAGGAAGTTTAAGACTACCCTACCAGCAAAAATACACCCTCCCCAGGACCAGGAGGACTTCAGACAGAAGCTGGCAGAAGCACAAGTCGTAGGGAGCAAACATTACGACAAACATGCAAAGATGCTACCAGAATTGCTGAATGGGCAAGTGCATGTGCAAGACCCGGTGTTGAAAACCTGGAATCTAGCCATGGTCATTGGAAAAGCTGATACTCCAAGATCCTACTTCGTAGAGACCGAACCTGGTAACCAATACAGACGGAACAGACTCCACATCAGACCTTCACCTGAACTGGTTAAGCAGCAGACAACATCAGCAACATTGACAACACCAGCTACCACAAGCAGTACAATGCCAGAAACAATCGCCACAAATCAAACAACCACGAGCATGCACACTCCCACTCCAAGTGCGACAGCAACAACAACAACAAGAGCGGAACACACCAAAACACCGCAGAGAGGAGTGGTCACCACCAAATCCACAAGATGGAGGGACAATATCCAACCGCCTGAGCGATATCGCGAATAAGAAAAGAAAACACACGATTCTTTGCATTTGATAATAATAGTTCAGATATATTTTTTAAAATTAAATTAAATTTCATGTTAGTTTTTTTGAGAAAGAGGGATGTTACATCGTTATATTATTACATCATTAAATGGAACTACTTGTTGCATCGTTATATGGAACTACTTTGGTTAGTGTATTTATATTGCTATGTGGCACACTGTGAAAGGCAGTGCGCAGTGCAAGGTCGGACATCTTGTATCACTCCGCACCATGCAGCAACAACATCATCGAGGCAAGAATACAACTGAGTGAAAGTCGTAAACTGAGTGAGTTAAAAGTGTCTGTATTACATAGTAATAGAACACAAGGAGACACAACAAGCAGGTCAATTCAAAAGGGCTTTTGAAAACCCTGACATGCCTGGGCCTGCGAAAGACTTGTTATTTCTGAAAGCCAGACAAGTAGACAATGCAGAATACGCATTCTTAACCAACTCAGGAAAGACTTAAACTTAAACCCATCAAACCTTTGCATAAATAATCGCTTACAGTTTAAACTGGCTACCGAGCCAGAAGATACCGATTCACTTTATGAATAACAAACACCAGGACATTAAAGATCATTTAACAACGGGGCAACCACCCAAAAAGCAGTTAAAGTGAACGGCTATAATCACTTTAACGAGCCCGCCAAAAATCGGACAAAGAACCAACCCTGATTTGGCGCGCAGATAACGACCTCCAAAGTAGTATAATTGTAGGCCCACCCGTAACCAGGGCAAGCAAGCAGGCGAGCTGACAAACGAAGCAGGGGTAGAAGAAGAAGCAGATGAAGGCAGACCAACGAAAAGCAGAGAAGGGCAGTGTGGAGAAGCGTTGGTGGACGAGCAGGCACAAGCTCGGGTACAGAGATACTCGAAACTCAAAGAAGCAGAACGACCACGAGCACCGCGGTAACAAAGGGCCGGGTAAACCATAACTTCGGATCATTACCACTGCACAGGTAGTGATCCAGGCCACCGCAACCAAGCCAACACCGAAGACCGCCAACCGAACCCCAACCGCAACAAAACTTCGACGACCAGACCACCACCAGAGGAACAAAACCTGAAGTTTTCCATTCTGCAACAAAGACTTTACTCCCTATCTCTAACGGAGGAAAAGAGGGTACTTTACTCAGACGACTCCACCACCACACCCTGGGACCATGTGACGACGGCGAGCCCCAAAGGACACAAAGAGCAAACCCCAAAACCGCAACCGGCTTGATCGACAGGATTCGACCTGTCCAGAAACCCTTATTGGTGAGCATACTCCCTGGCCCCTCACAGCACAATTTAGTTAGATATTGGGGGTGGGACAAGGGTAGGGGGATTAGTACTGTGATTTTTCCCTTGATGTGCCGTGTGTTCCCCATTCCTAATTAATTGTACTCTTGTAAGCCTGTAACTATTCCAGTAATTTTCAGTGTTGTATATTTTATTGTGCCTTTTAATAAAAATACGGTTTTCTTGCACCAAACCAGTTGTCTACTCCAATTCTGTATCGCCGCCTGTACCGAAGTCCGGTGTCTAGAACCCAGGGGTGTGGGAGTGATTCGAACTGCTCAAAAGCCAGTCAGGGGCGAAGCTGACGGCGCACACGCCACCCCCTACAGCATAGTGCGTTGAGCCTTGTGCAATGGGAATACTGCATTGAGCATAGTGCAATGTGCACAGTGCAATGAGCACAGTGCATTGAGCATTATGCAATGGGAATACTGCATTGAGCATAGTCTAATGTGCACAGTGCAATGGGCATAGTGCATTGAGCATAGTGCAATGGGCATACTGCATTGAGCATGGTGTATTGAGCATGGTGCAATGGGAATAGTGCAATTGGCATAGTGCATTGGGCATAGTGCAATGGGAATAGTGCAATGGGAATAGTGCATTGAGAATAGTGCATTGAGCATAGTGCAATGGGAATAGTGCATTGAGAATAGTGCAATGGGAATAGTGCAATGAGCATAGTGCAATTGGCATAGTGCATTAGGCATAGTGCATTGGGCATAGTGCATTGAGAATAGTGCATTGAGCATAGTGCAATGGGCAGAGTGCAATGGGCATAGTGCAATAGGAATAGTGCAATGAGAATTTTCCATGGGAATAGTGCATTGAGCATATTGCAATGGGAATAGTGCATTGGGTAGTGCAATGGGAATAGTGCATTGAACATAGTGCAATGGGAATGGTGCAATGGGCAGAGTGCAATGGGCATAGTGCAATGGGCATAGTGCAATGGGCATAGTGCAATGGGAATAGTGCATTGAGCATAGTGCAATGGTAATAGTGTAATGGGCATAGTGCAATGGGAATAGTGCATTGAACATAGTGCAATGGTAATAGTGTAATGGGCATAGTGCAATGGGAATAGTGCATTGAACATAGTGCAATGGGAATAGTGCAATGAGCACAGTGCAATGGGCAGAGTGCAATGGGCATAGTGCAATGGAAATAGTGCATTGAGCATTGTGCAATGGGCATAGTGCAATGGGAATAGTGCATTGAACATAGTGCAATGGGAATAGTGCATTGGGCATCGTGCAATAGGAATAGTGCAATGGGAATAGCACAATAGGAATAGTGCATCGGTAGAGCAGAGGCTCTCTCTCACATGGCACGCTCTAATGTCTCAGCTGAGACGCATGGTAAAGGCACCAAGTGATGCAATGCCCTGTCCCATAGGAAGGGAAAGGAGGAGAAGCAGAGGAACGGATTCGCTAAGTGTCACGCATAAGGAATGGAATTGTGTTATAAAAATGTAACCTAGTCTGACATATGTCACTCTTGACAGTAAACAGAACGGTACAAATTTAAATAGGTTTACTCACACTAATCGCAATGGGACAATAATCCTGACGTTTCCTCTATATTTATAGATGTGAAATCAATGCTGTGCTGCAATTGCTGTTAGTTTGTTGGAGTGGGGGGACCACGTGACCCACGCACCTCCCTAACTGGGAAATAATGTGTGATGGGGCGGAAAGGGAAAGCTAAAGGAAGAAATACAAATCTATGTAAAACAAGAAGTTCATTGTAAAAGAGCATCTCGTGCTAAATCTAAACTGTAACACCATGAGATGAGAAAGAACGCAGTATGGTTAAAAGCACGATTTCTTCTCGTGCATTGTTACCATTGCATCCTGAATTGAACAGAAACTGGTTGTCTTAAGATATTTAAAGGGGACAGAAATTCTAGGGCAAAACGAATTCTCCAATGTCAATCTAGAAAAGCTATGATTAGAAAAATATATATTTTAAGCTTTTAGCTTTCATGGGGATTTACATTTTTGCATTCACTCTAGAGAAACTCCATTCATGTGAACGGAGATTACAATTCTGGAGCAGATTGAAACCGACACACTCCTTCAGGTGGGTCATATAGCCTTCTGAGGCAGCAGATCCGTCGCATTCACTATGGGATAGTGGCTGAGCAGTAAAGGGGGTCGGTCGATAATGGCCTCAATATTAACCCCACCACGATGGGCAGGAGAAGGTTGGGTTGGGGGGTTTTAAGTCTTAGATACGGAGAACGCGTCCGCACTCGGCCCCACTGATATTTCACTGACGGTGGATATCGGAACATGTGAGGGCCCCGCCATGGAGAAGCAGGAACCTCATTAGCATATATAAATCAGGTTCCCACACTGCAAAAGGGAGCCAGATTTAAAATTCACTGTTGCTGCACAGCTTTCCCAGGGACCGGGAGACTCGGCAGGGAAAAGGAGTTGGGAGCTGCTGCCTTCAAAAGGTAAGTGCCTTTTCCAGGACACATTGTGGGCCAGGAGGAACAGGCACGCTTCCCCACCCTGACCCCGATCACAGCCTCTCTACCCTCTCCGAATCTCTTCCATCCCCCCAAATCACAGCCTTTCTCCCCCTCCAGATCCTCTATAGCCCCCTTTCGATCGTGACCACTCCCCCCTACCGATCGTGACCTCTCTCCCCTCCCGATCGCAACCTCTCTCCCCTCCCGATCGTGACCTCTCTCCCCTCCCGATCGCAACCTCTCTCCCCTCCCCATCGCGACCTCTCTCCCCTCCCGATCGTGACCTCTCTCCCCTCCCGATCGCAACCTCTCTCCCCTCCCCATCGCAACCTCTCTCCACTCCCCATCGTGACCTCTCTGCCCTCCTGATCGCGACCTCTCTCCCCTCCCGATTGGGACCTCTCTCCCCTCCCGATTGGGACCTCGCTCCCCTCCCGATTGGGACCTCGCTCCCCTCCCGATTGCGACCACTCTCTCCTACTGATCGTGACCTCTCTCCCCTCCCCATCGCGACCTCTCCACCCCCAATCGTGACCTCTCTCCCCTCTGCATCGTGACCTCGCTCCCCTCCCGATCGCGACCTCTCCCCCCCTCGCGATCATGACCTCTCCCCCATCGCGATCATGACCTCTCCCCCCTCGCGATCGTGGCCTCTCCCCCCTCCCCATCACGACTTCTCCCCACTCCCGATCGTGACCTCTCCCCTCCCGATCGTGACCTCTCTCCCATCCCGATCGTGACCTCTCTCGCCTCCTGATCGTGGCCTGTCTCTCCTTCCGATCGTGACCTCTCCCCCCTCCCCATCACGACTTCTCCCCACTCCCGATCGTGACCTCTCCCCTCCCGATCGTGACCTCTCTCCCATCCCGATCGTGACCTCTCCCCTCCCGATCGTGACCTCTCTCGCCTCCTGATCGTGACCTCTCGCTCCTCCCGATCGTGACCTCTCCACTCCCAATCGTGACCTCTCCCCTCTGCATCGCGACCTCTCTCCCCTCCCGATCGTGACCTCTCTCCCCTCCTGATCGTGACCTCTCTCCCCTCCCGATCGCGACCTCTCCCCCCCTCGCGATCATGACCTCTCCCCCCTCGCGATCGTGGCCTCTCTCTCCTCCCGATCGTGACCTCTCCCCCCTCCCCATCACGACTTCTCCCCACTCCCGATCGTGATCTCTCCCCTCCCGATCGTGACCTCTCCCCCCTCCCGATCGCGACCTCCCCTCTCCCCATCGCGACTTCTCCCCCCTCGCGATCGTGACCTCTCCCCTCCCGATCGTGACCTCTCTCCCATCCTGATCATGACTTCTCTCGCCTCCTGATCGTGACCTCTCTCTCCTCACGATTGTGACCTCTCCCCCTCCCGATCGTGGCCTCTCCCCCCTCCCCATCGCGACTTCTCCCCCCTCCTGATCGTAACCTCCCCCCTCCCGATCGTAACCTCTCCCCTCCCGATCGTGACCTCTCTCCCATCCCGATCGTGACTTCTCTCCCCTCCTGATCGTGACCTCTCTCCCCTCCTGATCGCGACCGCTCTCCCCTCCCCATCGCGACCTCTCTCACCTCCTGATCGCGACCTCTCTCACCTCCTGATCGTGACCTCTCTCACTTCCTGATCGTGACCTCGCTCCCCTCCCGATCGTGACATCTTTCTCCTCCCCATCGCGACCTCTCTCCCCTCTACATCGTGACATCTGTCCCCTTCCCATCGCGACCTCTCTCCCCTTCCCATCGTGATCTCTCTCCCCTCCACATCGTGACATCTCTCCCCCCGGATCGTGACCTCTCCCCCCCGATTGTGACCTCTCCCCCTCCCCATCGTGACCTCTCCCCTCCCGATCGTGACCTCTCTCCCCTCCCGATCGTGACCTCTCTCCCATCCCGATCATGACTTCGCCCCCCTCCCGATCGTGACCTCTCCCCTCTCGATCGTGACCTCGCTCCCCTCTCGATCATGAACTCTCCCCCCTCCCGATCGCGACCTCCCCTCTCCCGATCGTGACCTCTCCCCCCTCACCATCGCGCCTTCTCCCCCTTCCCGATCGTGACCTCTCCCCTCCCGATCGTGACCTCTCTCCCATCCCGATCATGACTTCTCGCGCCTCCTGATCGTGACCTCTCTCCCCTCTCGATCGTGACCTCTCCCCCTCCCAATCGTGACCTCTCCCCTCCCGATCATTACCTCGCTCGCCTCCTGATCATGACCTCTCCTCCCGATCGTGACCTCTCTCCCATCCCGATCGTGACCTCTCTCGCCTCCTGATCATGACCTCTCCTCCCGATCGTGACCTCTCTTCCATCCCGATCGTGACCACTCTCGCCTCCTGATCGCGACCTCTCTCCCCTCTCGATCGTGACCTCGCTCTCCTCCCGATCATGACCTCTCCCCCCTCCCGATTGCGACCTCCCCTCTCCCCATCGCGACTTCTCCCACCTCCCGATCGTGACCTCTCTCCCCTCCCGATCGTGACCTCTCTCCCCTCCCGATCGTGACTTCTCTCACCTCCCGATCGTGGCCTCTCCCCCCGATCGTGACCTCTCCTCCTCCCGATCGTGACCTCTCCCCTCCCGATCGTGACCTCTCTCCCATCCCGATTGTGGCTTCTCTCGCCTCCTGATCGTAACCTCTCTCTCCTCCCGATCGTGACCTCTCCCCCCTCCCGATCATGACCCACTCCCATCCCGATCGTGACCTCTCTCGCCTCCTGATCGTGATCTCTCTCTCCTCCCGATCGTGACCTCTCCTCCCTCCCGATCGTGACCTCTCCCCTCCCGATCGTGACCTCTCTCCCATCCCGATCGTGACTTCTCTCGCCTCCTGATCGTGACCTCTCTCTCCTCCCGATCGTGACCTCTCCCCCCTCGCGATCGTGACCTCTCCCCTCCCGATCGTGACCTCTCTCCCATCCCGATCGTGACCTCGCTCCCCTCCCGATCGTGACCTCGCTCCCCTCCCGATCGTGACCTCTCCCCCCTCCCGATCGCGACCTCCCCTCTCCCCATCGTGACTTCTCCCCCCTCCCGATCGTGACCTCTCTCCCATCCCGATCGTGACTTCTCTCGCCTCCTGATCGTGACCTCTCTCTCCTCCCGATCGTGACCTCTCCCCCCTCGCGATCGTGACCTCTCCCCTCCCGATCGTGACCTCTCTCCCATCCCGATCGTGACCTCGCTCCCCTCCCGATCGTGACCTCGCTCCCCTCCCGATCGTGACCTCTCCCCCCTCCCGATCGCGACCTCCCCTCTTCCCATCGTGACTTCTCCCCCCTCGCGATCGTGGCCTCTCTCTCCTCCCGATCGTGCACTCTCCCCCCTCCCCATCGCGACTTCTCCCCCCTCCCGAACATGACCTCTCCCCTCCCGATCGTGACCTCTCTCCCATCCCGATCGTGACTTCTCTCGCCTCCTGATCGTGACCTCTCTCTCCTCCCGGTCATGACCTCTCCCCCTCCCAATCGTGACCTCTCCCCTCCCGATCGTGACTTCTCTCATCTCCTGATCGTGACCTCTCTCCCCTCCCCATCGCGACCTCTCTCACCTCCTGATCGTGACCTCTCTCCCCTCCCCATCACGACCTCTCTCCCCTCCACATCGTGACATCTGTCCCCCCGGATCGTGACCTCTCCCCCTCCCCATCGTGACCTCTCCCCTCCTCATCATGACCTCTCTCCCATCCCGATCATGACTTCTCTCGCCTCCTGATCATGACCTCTCCCCCCTCATGATCGTGACCTCTCTCCCCTCCCGATCGTGACCTCTCTCTCCTCCCGATCGTGACCTCTCCTCTCCCGATCGTGACCTCTCTCCCATCCCGATCGTGACCTCGCTCCCCTCCCGATCGTGACATCGCTCCCCTCCCGATCATGACCTCTCCCCCCTCCCGATCGCGACCTCCCCCCTCCCCATCGCGACTTCTCGCCCCTCGCGATTGTGGCCTCTCCCCTCCCGATCGTGACCTCTCTCCCATTCCGATCGTGACTTCTCTCGCCTCCTGATCGTGACCTCTCTCTCCTCCCGATCGTGACCTCTCCCCCTCCCGATCATGACCTCTCTCGCCTCCTGATCATGACCTCTCCCATCCCGATCATGACCTCTCTCCTATCCCTATCGTGACCTCGCTCCCCTCCCGATCGTGACCTCGCTCCCCTCCTGATCGTGACCTCTCCCCTCTCCCGATCGAGACCTCTCTCCCCTCCCCATCGCGACCTCTCTCCCCTCCACATCGTGACCTCTGTCCCCTTCCCATCGCAACCTCTCTCCCCCCGGATCGTGACCTCTCCCCCCCCGATTGTGACCTCTCCCCCTCCCCATCGTGACCTCTCCCCCTCCACATCGCGACCTCTCCCCCCTCCCGATCGTGACCTCTCCCCCCTCCCGATCGTGACCTCTCCACCCTCCTGATCATGACCTCTCCCCCATCCCGATCGTGACCTCTCCCCTCCCGATCGGGACCTCTCCCCCCTCCCGATCGGGACCTCTCCCCCCTCTTGATCGTGACCTCTCTCCCCTCCCCATCGCGACCTCGCTCCCCTCCCCACGCGACCTCTCGCCACTCCCGATCGTGACCTCTCTCCCCTCCCCATCGCGACCTCTCCCCTCCTGATAGTGACCTCTCCCTTCCTGATCGTGACCTCTCTCTCCTCCCCATCACGACCGCTCGCCACTCCCGATCGTGACCTCACTCCCCTCCCCATCTCGACCAATCCCCTCCTGATTGTGACCTCACTCCCCTCCCGAACGGGACCTCGCACCCCTCCCGATCGTGACCTCGCTTCCCTCCCGATTGCGACCTCTCTTTCCTCCCGATCGTGGCCTCTCTCCCCTCCCCATTGTGACATCTCCTCCAGATCGTGACCTCTCCCCCTCCCCATCGTGACCTCACTCTCCTCCCGATCGTGACCTCTCTCCCGTCCCGTCCGTGACCTCTCTCCCCTCCCCATCGTGACCTCGCTCCCCTCCCGATCGTGACCTCTCTCCCCTCCCGATGGTGACTTCTCTCACCTCCTGATCGTGACCTCTCTCCCCTCCCCATCGCGACCTCTCTCCCCTTCCCATCGTGACCTCTCTCCCCTCCACATCGTGACCTCTCTCCCCACGGATCGTGACCTCTCCCCCTCCCAATCATGACCTCTCCCCTCCCGATCGGGACCTCTCCCCCCTCCCGATCGTGACCTCTCCCCCCTCTTGATCGTGACCTCTCTCCCCTCCCCATCGCGACATCTCTCCCCTCCCCATCGCGACCTCTCCCCTCCTGATAGTGACCTCTCCCCTCCTGATCGTGCCCTCTCTCTCCTCCCCATCGCGACCTCTCACCACTCCCGATCGTGACCTATCTCCGCTCCCCATCTCGACCAATCCCCTCCTGATTGTGACCTCACTCCCCTCCCGAACGGGACCTCGCTTCCCTCCCGATTGCGACCTCTCTTTCCTCCCGATCGTGACCTCTCTCCCCTCCCCATTGTGACCTCTCTCTCCTCCCGATCGTGACCTCTCCCCTTCCCATCACGACCTCTCTCTCCTCCTGATTGTGACCGCTCCCCCTCCCGATCGCGATCTCTCTCCCCTCCCCATCGAGACCGCTCTCCCCTCCCGATCGCGACCTCTCCCCTCCTGATCGCGACCTCTCCCCTCCCCATCGTGACCTCACTCCCCTCCCGATCGTGACCTCTCTCCCGTCCCGTCCGTGACCTCTCTCCCCTCCCCATCGTGACCTCGCTCCCGTCCTGTCCGTGACCTCTCCCCCTCCCGATCGTGACCTCCCCGCTCCCCATCGCGACTTCTCCCCCCCTCCCGATCGTGACCACTCTCCCGTCCCGTCCGTGACCTCTCTCCCCTCCCCATCGTGACCTCGCTCCCCTCCCGATCGTGACCACGCTCCCCTCCCGATCGTGACCTCTCCCCCCTCCCGGTCGCGACCTTCCCCTCTCCCCGTCGTGACTTCTCCCCCCTCGCAATCGTGGCCTCTCTCTCCTCCCCATCGTGACCTCTCCCCCCTCACCATCGCGACTTCTCCCCCTTCCCGATCGTGACCTCTCTCCTCCCGATCGTGACCTCTCTCCCACCCCGATCGTGACCTCGCTCCCCTCCCGATCGTAACCTCGCTCCCCTCCCGATCGTGAGCTCGCTCCCCTCCCGATCGTGACCTCTCCCCCCTCCCGATCGCGACCTCCCCTCTCCCCATCGCGACTTCTCCCCCCTCCCGATCGTGACCTCTCCCCCCTCCCGATCGCGACCTCCCCTCTCCCCATCGCGACTTCTCCCCCCTCCCGATCGTGACCTCTCCCCCCTCACGATCGTGGCCTCTCTCTCCTCCCGATCATGACCTCTCCCCCCTCCCCATCATGACTTCTCCCCCCTCCCGATCGTGACCTCTCCCCCCGATCGTGACCTCCCCCTCCCGATCGTGACCTCTCCCCCCTTCCAATCGTGACCTCGCTCCCCTCCCGATCGCGACCTCTCCCCCACTCCTGATCGTGACCTCTTCCCTCTCACCATCGCGACTTCTCCCCCCTCCCAATCGTGACCTCTCTCCCCTCCCGATCGTGACCTCTCTCCCCTCCCCAGCGCGACCTCTCTCCCCTCCACATCGTGACCTCTGTCCCCTTCCCATCGCGGCCTCTCTCCCCTTCCCATCGCGACCTCTCTCCCCTCCACATCGTGACCTCTCTCCCCACGGATCGTGACCTCTCCCCCCGATCGTGACCTCTCCCCCTCCCAATCGTGACCTCTCCCCCTCCCCATCGCGACCTCCCCCCCTCCCGATCGTGACCTCTCCTCCCTCCTGATCGTGTGACCGCTCCCCGCTCCCGATCATGACCTCTCCCCCCTCCCGATCGTGACCTCTCCCCTCCCGATCGGGACCTCTCCCCCCTCCCGATCGTGACCTCTCCCCCCTCTTGATCGTGACCTCTCTCCCCTCCCCATCGCGACCTCTCTCCCCTCCCCTTCACGACCTCTCCCCACTCCAGATCGTGACATCTCTCCCCTCCCCATCGCGACCTCTCCCCTCCTGATAGTGACCTCTCCCCTCCTGATCGTGCCCTCTCTCTCCTCCCCATCGCGACCTCTCGCCACTCCCGATCGTGACCTCTCTCCCCTCCCCATCTCGACCAATCCCCTTCTGATTGTGACCTCACTCCCCTCCCGAACGGGACCTCGCACCCCTCCCGATCGTGACCTCGCTTCCCTCCCAATTGCGACCTCTCTTTCCTCCCGATCGTGACCTGTCTCCCCTCCCCATTGTGACCTCTCTCTCCTCCCGATCGTGACCTCTCCCCTTCCCATCACGACCTCTCCCTCCTCCTGATTGTGACCACTCCCCCTCCCACTCGCGACCTCTCCCCTTCCGATCGTGACCTAACTCCCCTCCATCGTGACCTCTCCTCCCGATCGCGACCTCTCTCCCGTCCCGACCGTGACCTATCTCCCCTTCCCATCGCGACCTCTCTCTCCTCCCGATCGTGACCTCTCTCCCCTCCCCATCGAGACCGCTCTCCCCTCCCGATCGTGACTTCTCCCCCTCCCGATCGCGACCTCTCCCCTCCTGATCGCGACCTCTCCCCTCCCCATCGCGACCTCGCTCCCCTCCCCATCGCGACCTCTCTCCTGTCCCGTCCATGACCTCTCTCCCCTCCCTATCGTGACCTCGCTCCCCTCCCGATCTTGACCTCTCCTCCTCCCGATCGTGACCTCCCCGCTCCCCATCGCGACTTCTCCCCCCTCCCTCCCGATCATGACCTCTCTCCCGTCCCGTCCGTGACCTCTCTCCCCTCCCCATCGTGACCTCGCTCCCCTCCCGATCGTGACCTCGCTCCCCTCCCGATCGTGACCACGCTCGCCTCCCGATCGTGGCCTCTCTCTCCTCCCGATCATGACCTCTCCCCCCTCACCATCGCGACTTCTCCCCCTTCCCGATCGTGACCTCTCTCCTCTCCTGAGCGTGACTTCTCTCACCTCCTGATCGTGACCTCTCCCCCCGATCGTGACCTCTCCCCCTCCCGATCGTGACCTCTCTCCCCCCCGATCATGACCTCGCTCCCATCCCGATCGTGACTTCTCTCGCCTCCCGATCGTGACCTCGCTCCCCTCCCGATCGTGACCTCTCCCCCCTCCCGATCGTGACCACGCTCGCCTCCCGATGGTGGCCTCTCTCTCCTCCCGATCGTGACCTCTCCCCCCTCACCATCGCGACTTCTCCCCCTTCCCAATCGTGACCTCTCTCCTCCCAATCGTGATCTCTCCCCCCTCCCGATCGTGACTTCTCTCACCTCCCGATCGCGACCTCCCCTCTCCCCATCGCGACTTCTCCCCCCTCCCGATCGTGACCTCTCCCCCCTCACGATCGTGGCCTCTCTCTCCTCCCGATCATGACCTCTCCCCCCTCCCCATCATGACTTCTCCCCCCTCCCGATCGTGACCTCTCCCCCCGATCGTGACCTCCCCCTCCCGATCGTGACCTCTCCCCCCTTCCAATCGTGACCTCGCTCCCCTCCCGATCGCGACCTCTCCCCCCCTCCTGATCGTGACCTCTCCCCTCTCACCATCGCGACTTCTCCCCCCTCCCAATCGTGACCTCTCTCCCCTCCCGATCGTGACCTCTCTCCCCTCCCCAGCGCGACCTCTCTCCCCTCCACATCGTGACCTCTGTCCCCTTCCCATCGCGGCCTCTCTCCCCTTCCCATCGCGACCTCTCTCCCCTCCACATCGTGACCTCTCTCCCCACGGATCGTGACCTCTCCCCCCGATCGTGACCTCTCCCCCTCCCAATCGTGACCTCTCCCCCTCCCCATCGCGACCTCTCCCCCCTCCCGATCGTGACCTCTCCTCCCTCCTGATCGTGACCGCTCCCCGCTCCCGATCATGACCTCTCCCCCCTCCCGATCGTGACCTCTCCCCTCCCGATCGGGACCTCTCCCCCCTCCCGATCGTGACCTCTCCCCCCTCTTGATCGTGACCTCTCTCCCCTCCCCATCGCGACCTCTCTCCCCTCCCCTTCACGACCTCTCCCCACTCCAGATCGTGACATCTCTCCCCTCCCCATCGCGACCTCTCCCCTCCTGATAGTGACCTCTCCCCTCCTGATCGTGCCCTCTCTCTCCTCCCCATCGCGACCTCTCGCCACTCCCGATCGTGACCTCTCTCCCCTCCCCATCTCGACCAATCCCCTTCTGATTGTGACCTCACTCCCCTCCCGAACGGGACCTCGCACCCCTCCCGATCGTGACCTCGCTTCCCTCCCAATTGCGACCTCTCTTTCCTCCCGATCGTGACCTGTCTCCCCTCCCCATTGTGACCTCTCTCTCCTCCCGATCGTGACCTCTCCCCTTCCCATCACGACCTCTCCCTCCTCCTGATTGTGACCACTCCCCCTCCCGCTCGCGACCTCTCCCTTCCGATCGTGACCTAACTCCCCTCCATCGTGACCTCTCCTCCCGATCGCGACCTCTCTCCCGTCCCGACCGTGACCTATCTCCCCTTCCCATCGCGACCTCTCTCTCCTCCCGATCGTGACCTCTCTCCCCTCCCCATCGAGACCGCTCTCCCCTCCCGATCGTGACTTCTCCCCCTCCCGATCGCGACCTCTCCCCTCCTGATCGCGACCTCTCCCCTCCCCATCGCGACCTCGCTCCCCTCCCCATCGCGACCTCTCTCCTGTCCCGTCCATGACCTCTCTCCCCTCCCTATCGTGACCTCGCTCCCCTCCCGATCTTGACCTCTCCTCCTCCCGATCGTGACCTCCCCGCTCCCCATCGCGACTTCTCCCCCCTCCCGATCATGACCTCTCTCCCGTCCCGTCCGTGACCTCTCTCCCCTCCCCATCGTGACCTCGCTCCCCTCCCGATCGTGACCTCGCTCCCCTCCCGATCGTGACCACGCTCGCCTCCCGATCGTGGCCTCTCTCTCCTCCCGATCATGACCTCTCCCCCCTCACCATCGCGACTTCTCCCCCTTCCCGATCGTGACCTCTCTCCTCTCCTGAGCGTGACTTCTCTCACCTCCTGATCGTGACCTCTCCCCCCGATCGTGACCTCTCCCCCTCCCGATCGTGACCTCTCTCCCCCCCGATCATGACCTCGCTCCCATCCCGATCGTGACTTCTCTCGCCTCCCGATCGTGACCTCGCTCCCCTCCCGATCGTGACCTCTCCCCCCTCCCAATCGTGACCACGCTCGCCTCCCGATGGTGGCCTCTCTCTCCTCCCGATCGTGACCTCTCCCCCCTCACCATCGCGACTTCTCCCCCTTCCCAATCGTGACCTCTCTCCTCCCAATCGTGACCTCTCTCCCCTCCCGATCGTGACTTCTCTCACCTCCTGATCGTGACCTCTCCCCCGATCGTGACTTCTCTCCCCTCCCGATCGTGACTTCTCTCACCTCCCGATCATGACTTATCTCACCTCCCGATCGTGACTTCTCTCACCTCCCGATCGTGACCTCTCTCCCCTCCCGATCGTGACTTCTCTCACCTCCTGATCGTGACCTCTCCCCCCGATCGTGACTTCTCTCCCCTCCCGATCGTGACTTCTCTCACCTCCCGATCGTGACTTCTCTCACCTCCCGATCGTGACTTCTCTCACCTCCTGATCGTGACCTCTCCCCCCGATCGTGACCTCTCCCCCTCCCGATCGTGACCCCTCCCCCCTTCCAATCGTGACCTCGCTCCCCTCCTGATCGCGACCTCTCTCCCCTCCCGATCGCGACCTCTCCCCCCTCACGATCATGACTTCTCCCCCCTCACGATCATGACTTCTCCCCCCTCACGATCGTGACCTCTCTCCCATTCCGATCGTGACTTCTCTCGCCTCCTGATCGTGACCTCTCCCCCGATCGTGACCTCTCCCCCTCCCGATCATGACCTCTCTCGCCTCCTGATCATGACCTCTCCCCTCCCGATCATGACCTCGCTCCCCTCCCGATCGCGACCTCTCCCCCCCTCACGATCATGACTTCTCCCCCCTCGCGATCGTGACCTCTCCCCTCCCGATCGTGACCTCTCCCCTTCCCGATCGTGACCTCTCCCCTCCTGACCGTGACCTCTCCCCTCCCGACCGTGACCTCTCTCCCTCCCAATCGTTACCTCCCCCTCCCGATTGTGACCTCTCCATCCCATCGCGAACTCTCTCCCCTCCCCATCGCGACCTCTCTGCACCCGATCGTGACCTCTCTCCCCTCCCGATCATGACCTTTCTATCCTCCCGATCGCGACCTCTCTCGCTGTCCCGATCGTGACCTCTCTCCCCTCCCGATCGCGACCTCTCTCCCCTCCCGAACCTCTCTCCGCTCCCGATCGTGACCTCTCCCCTCCCGATCGTGACCTCTCTCCCCTCCCGATCGTGACCTCTCCCCTCCCGATCGTGACCTCTCCTCCCGATCGTGACCTCTCTCCCCTCCCGATCGTGACCTCTCTCTCCTCCGGATTGTGACCTCTCTCCCATCCCGATCGTGACTTCTCTCGCCTCCTGATCGTGACCTCTCTCTCCTCCCGATCATGACCTCTCCCCCTCCCAATCGTGACCTCTCCCCTCCCGATCGTGACTTCTCTCATCTCCTGATCGTGACCTCTCTCCCCTCCCCATCGCGACCACTCTCACCTCCTGATCGTGACCTCTCTCCCCTCCCCATCGCGACCTCTCTCCCCTCCACATCGTGACATCTGTCCCCCCGGATCGTGACCTCTCCCCCTCCCCATCGTGACCTCTCCCCTCCTCATCGTGACCTCTCTCCCATCCCGATCATGACCTCTCTCTCCTCCCGATCGTGACCTCTCCTCTCCCGATCGTGACCTCTCTCCCATCCCGATCGTGACCTCGCTCCCCTCCCGATCGTGACATCGCTCCCCTCTCGATCATGACCTCTCCCCCCTCCCGATCGCGACCTCCCCCCTCCCCATCGCGACTTCTCGCCCCTCGCGATTGTGGCCTCTCCCCTCCCGATCGTGACCTCTCTCCCATTCCGATCGTGACTTCTCTCGCCTCCTGATCGTGACCTCTCTCTCCTCCCGATCGTGACCTCTCCCCCTCCCGATCATGACCTCTCTCGCCTCCTGATCATGACCTCTCCCATCCCGATCATGACCTCTCTCCTATCCCTATCGTGACCTCGCTCCCCTCCCGATCGTGACCTCGCTCCCCTCCTGATCGTGACCTCTCCCCTCTCCCGATCGCGACCTCTCTCCCCTCCCCATCGCGACCTCTTTCCCCTCCACATCGTGACCTCTGTCCCCTTCCCATCACAACCTCTCTCCCCCCGGATCGTGACCTCTCCCCCCCCGATTGTGACCTCTCCCCCTCCCCATCGTGACCTCTCCCCCTCCACATCGCGACCACTCCCCCCTCCCGATCGTGACCTCTCCCCCCTCCCGATCGTGACCTCTCCACCCTCCTGATCATGACCTCTCCCCCCTCCCGATCGTGACCTCTCCCCTCCCGATCGGGACCTCTCCCCCCTCCCGATCGGGACCTCTCCCCCCTCTTGATCGTGACCTCTCTCCCCTCCCCATCGCGACCTCGCTCCCCTCCCCACGCGACCTCTCGCCACTCCCGATCGTGACCTCTCTCCCCTCCCCATCGCGACCTCTCCCCTCCTGATAGTGACCTCTCCCTTCCTGATCGTGACCTCTCTCTCCTCCCCATCACGACCGCTCGCCACTCCCGATCGTGACCTCACTCCCCTCCCCATCTCGACCAATCCCCTCCTGATTGTGACCTCGCTCCCCTCCCGAACGGGACCTCGCACCCCTCCCGATCGTGACCTCGCTTCCCTCCCGATTGCGACCTCTCTTTCCTCCCGATCGTGGCCTCTCTCCCCTCCCCATTGTGACATCTCCTCCAGATCGTGACCTCTCCCCCTCCCCATCGTGACCTCACTCTCCTCCCGATCATGACCTCTCTCCCGTCCCGTCCGTGACCTCTCTCCCCTCCCCATCGTGACCTCGCTCCCCTCCCGATCGTGACCTCTCTCCCCTCCCGATGGTGACTTCTCTCACCTCCTGATCGTGACCTCTCTCCCCTCCCCATCGCGACCTCTCTCCCCTTACCATCGTGACCTCTCTCCCCTCCACATCGTGACCTCTCTCCCCACGGATCGTGACCTCTCCCCCCCGATCGTGACCTCTCCCCCTCCCAATCATGACCTCTCCCCTCCCGATCGGGACCTCTCCCCCCTCCCGATCGTGACCTCTCCCCCCTCTTGATCGTGACCTCTCTCCCCTCCCCATCGCGACATCTCTCCCCTCCCCATCGCGACCTCTCCCCTCCTGATATTGACCTCTCCCCTCCTGATCGTGCCCTCTCTCTCCTCCCCATCGCGACCTCTCGCCACTTCCGATCGTGACCTCTCTCCGCTCCCCATCTCGACCAATCCCCTCCTGATTGTGACCTCACTCCCCTCCCGAACGGGACCTCGCTTCCCTCCCGATTGCGACCTCTCTTTCCTCCCGATCGTGACCTCTCTCCCCTCCCCATTGTGACCTCTCTCTCCTCCCGATCGTGACCTCTCCCCTTCCCATCACGACCTCTCTCTCCTCCTGATTGTGACCGCTCCCCCTCCCGATCGCGATCTCTCTCCCCTCCCCATCGAGACCGCTCTCCCCTCCCGATCGCGACCTCTCCCCTCCTGATCGCGACCTCTCCCCTCCCCATCGTGACCTCACTCCCCTCCCGATCATGACCTCTCTCCCGTCCCGTCCGTGACCTCTCTCCCCTCCCCATCGTGACCTCGCTCCCGTCCTGTCCGTGACCTCTCCCCCTCCCGATCGTGACCTCCCCGCTCCCCATCGCGACTTCTCCCCCCTCCCGATCGTGACCACTCTCCCGTCCCGTCCGTGACCTCTCTCCCCTCCCCATCGTGACCTCGCTCCCCTCCCGATCGTGACCACGCTCCCCTCCCGATCGTGACCTCTCCCCCCTCCCGGTCGCGACCTCCCCTCTCCCCGTCGTGACTTCTCCCCCCTCGCAATCGTGGCCTCTCTCTCCTCCCCATCGTGACCTCTCCCCCCTCACCATCGCGACTTCTCCCCCTTCCCGATCGTGACCTCTCTCCTCCCGATCGTGACCTCTCTCCCACCCCGATCGTGACCTCGCTCCCCTCCCGATCGTAACCTCGCTCCCCTCCCGATCGTGAGCTCGCTCCCCTCCCGATCGTGACCTCTCCCCCCTCCCGATCGCGACCTCCCCTCTCCCCATCGCGACTTCTCCCCCCTCCCGATCGTGACCTCTCCCCCCTCTCGATCGCGACCTCCCCTCTCCCCATCGCGACTTCTCCCCCCTCCCGATCGTGACCTCTCCCCCCTCACGATCGTGGCCTCTCTCTCCTCCCGATCATGACCTCTCCCCCCTCCCCATCATGACTTCTCCCCCCTCCCGATCGTGACCTCTCTCCCCTCCCGATCGTGACTTCTCTCACCTCCTGATCGTGACCTCTCCCCCCGATCGTGACCTCCCCCTCCCGATCGTGACCTCTCCCCCCTTCCAATCGTGACCTCGCTCCCCTCCCGATCGCGACCTCTCCCCCCCTCCTGATCGTGACCTCTCCCCTCTCACCATCGCGACTTCTCCCCCCTCCCAATCGTGACCTCTCTCCCCTCCCGATCGTGACCTCTCTCCCCTCCCCAGCGCGACCTCTCTCCCCTCCACATCGTGACCTCTGTCCCCTTCCCATCGCGGCCTCTCTCCCCTTCCCATCGCGACCTCTCTCCCCTCCACATCGTGACCTCTCTCCCCACGGATCGTGACCTCTCCCCCCGATCGTGACCTCTCCCCCTCCCAATCGTGACCTCTCCCCCTCCCCATCGCGACCTCTCCCCCCTCCCGATCGTGACCTCTCCTCCCTCCTGATCGTGACCGCTCCCCGCTCCCGATCATGACCTCTCCCCCCTCCCGATCGGGACCTCTCCCCTCCCGATCGGGACCTCTCCCCCCTCCCGATCGTGACCTCTCCCCCCTCTTGATCGTGACCTCTCTCCCCTCCCCATCGCGACCTCTCTCCCCTCCCCTTCACGACCTCTCCCCACTCCAGATCGTGACATCTCTCCCCTCCCCATTGCGACCTCTCCCCTCCTGATAGTGACCTCTCCCCTCCTGATCGTGCCCTCTCTCTCCTCCCCATCGCGACCTCTCGCCACTCCCGATCGTGACCTCTCTCCCCTCCCCATCTCGACCAATCCCCTTCTGATTGTGACCTCACTCCCCTCCCGAACGGGACCTCGCACCCCTCCCGATCGTGACCTGTCTCCCCTCCCCATTGTGACCTCTCTCTCCTCCCGATCGTGACCTCTCCCCTTCCCATCACGACCTCTCCCTCCTCCTGATTGTGACCACTCCCCCTCCCGCTCGCGACCTCTCCCCTTCCGATCGTGACCTAACTCCCCTCCATCGTGACCTCTCCTCCCGATCGCGACCTCTCTCCCGTCCCGACCGTGACCTATCTCCCCTTCCCATCGCGACCTCTCTCTCCTCCCGATCGTGACCTCTCTCCCCTCCCCATCGAGACCGCTCTCCCCTCCCGATCGTGACTTCTCCCCCTCCCGATCGCGACCTCTCCCCTCCTGATCGCGACCTCTCCCCTCCCCATCGCGACCTCGCTCCCCTCCCCATCGCGACCTCTCTCCTGTCCCGTCCATGACCTCTCTCCCCTCCCTATCGTGACCTCGCTCCCCTCCCGATCTTGACCTCTCCTCCTCCCGATCGTGACCTCCCCGCTCCCCATCGCGACTTCTCCCCCCTCCCGATCATGACCTCTCTCCCGTCCCGTCCGTGACCTCTCTCCCCTCCCCATCGTGACCTCGCTCCCCTCCCGATCGTGACCTCGCTCCCCTCCCGATCGTGACCACGCTCGCCTCCCGATCGTGGCCTCTCTCTCCTCCCGATCATGACCTCTCCCCCCTCACCATCGCGACTTCTCCCCCTTCCCGATCGTGACCTCTCTCCTCTCCTGAGCGTGACTTCTCTCACCTCCTGATCGTGACCTCTCCCCCCGATCGTGACCTCTCCCCCTCCCGATCGTGACCTCTCTCCCCCCCGATCATGACCTCGCTCCCATCCCGATCGTGACTTCTCTCGCCTCCCGATCGTGACCTCGCTCCCCTCCCGATCGTGACCTCTCCCCCCTCCCGATCGTGACCACGCTCGCCTCCCGATGGTGGCCTCTCTCTCCTCCCGATCGTGACCTCTCCCCCCTCACCATCGCGACTTCTCCCCCTTCCCAATCGTGACCTCTCTCCTCCCAATCGTGACCTCTCTCCCCTCCCGATCGTGACTTCTCTCACCTCCTGATCGTGACCTCTCCCCCCGATCGTGACTTCTCTCCCCTCCCGATCGTGACTTCTCTCACCTCCCGATCATGACTTCTCTCACCTCCCGATCGTGACTTCTCTCACCTCCCGATCGTGACCTCTCTCCCCTCCCGATCGTGACTTCTCTCACCTCCTGATCGTGACCTCTCCCCCCGATCGTGACTTCTCTCCCCTCCCGATCGTGACTTCTCTCACCTCCCGATCGTGACTTCTCTCACCTCCCGATCGTGACTTCTCTCACCTCCTGATCGTGACCTCTCCCCCCGATCGTGACTTCTCTCCCCTCCCGATCGTGACTTCTCTCACCTCCCGATCGTGACTTCTCTCACCTCCCGATCGTGACTTCTCTCACCTCCTGATCGTGACCTCTCCCCCCGATCGTGACCTCTCCCCCTCCCGATCGTGACCCCTCCCCCCTTCCAATCGTGACCTCGCTCCCCTCCTGATCGCGACCTCTCTCCCCTCCCGATCGCGACCTCTCCCCCCTCACGATCATGACTTCTCCCCCCTCACGATCATGACTTCTCCCCCCTCACGATCGTGACCTCTCCCCTCCCGATCGTGACCTCTCTCCCATTCCAATCGTGACTTCTCTCGCCTCCTGATCGTGACCTCTCCCCCCGATCGTGACCTCTCCCCCTCCCGATCATGACCTCTCTCGCCTCCTGATCATGACCTCTCCCCTCCCGATCATGACCTCTCTCCCCTCCCGATCGCGACCTCTCCCCCCCTCACGATCATGACTTCTCCCCCCTCGCGATCGTGACCTCTCCCCTCCCGATCGTGACCTCTCCCCTTCCCGATCGTGACCTCTCCCCTCCTGACCGTGACCTCTCCCCTCCCGACCGTGACCTCTCTCCCTCCCAATCGTTACCTCCCCCTCCCGATTGTGACCTCTCCATCCCATCGCGAACTCTCTCCCCTCCCCATCGCGACCTCTCTGCACCCGATCGTGACCTCTCTCCCCTCCCGATCATGACCTTTCTATCCTCCCGATCGCGACCTCTCTCGCTGTCCCGATCGTGACCTCTCTCCCCTCCCGATCGCGACCTCTCTCCCCTCCCGAACCTCTCTCCGCTCCCGATCGTGACCTCTCCCCTCCCGATCGTGACCTCTCTCCCCTCCCGATCGTGACCTCTCCCCTCCCGATCGTGACCTCTCTCCCCTCCCGATCGTGACCTCTCTCTCCTCCGGATTGTGACCTCTCCCCCCTCCCCATCGTGACCTCTCTCCCCTCCCCATCGCGACCTCTCTCCCCTCCCAATCGTGACCTCTTTCCCCTCCGGATTGTGACCTCGCTCCCCTCCCCTTCATGACCTTTCTCCCCTCCGGACCATGACCTCGCTCCCCTCCCCATCATGACCTCTCTCCCCTCCCAATCATGACCTCTCTCTCCTCCCGATCGCGACCTCTCTCCGCTCCCGATCGTGACCTCTCCCCTCCCGATCGTGGCCTCTCTCCCCTCCCGATTGTGACCTCTCCTCCCGATCATGACCTCTCTCTCCTCCCGATCGTGACCTCTCTCCCCTCCCGATTGCGACCTCTCTCCCCTCCCGAACCTCTCTTTGCTCCCGATCGCGACCTCTCCCCTCCCGATCGTTACCTCTCTCCCCTCCCGATCATGACCTCTCCCCTCCCGATCGCGACCTCTCCCCTCCTGATCGTTACCTCTCTCTCCTCCCGATCGTGACCTCTCTCTCCTCCCGATTGCGACCTTTGTCTCCTCCCGATCGCGAACTCTCTCTCCTCCCGATCGTGACCTCTCCCACCTCCTGATCGTGTCCTCTGTCACCTCCCGATTGTGTCCTCTCCCAGCTCCCGATCGTGACCTCTCTCTCCCCTCTCGATTACGACCTCTCTCCCCTCCCGAACCTCTCTCCGCTCCCGATCGTGACCTCTCTCCCCTCCCGATCGTGACCTTTCTCCCCTCCCGATCGTGACCTCTCTCCGCTCCAGATTGTGACCTCTCCCCTCCCGATCGTGACCTCTCCCTTCCCGATCATGACCTCTCCCTTCCCGATCGTGCCCTCTCTCCCCTCCCGATCGTGACCTCTCTCCTCTCCCGATCGTGACTGTTATGTTGTGGGAGAAAACGTATTAAACATTAAGGCATGCTGGGATACTTGACCACTTTACTAATTGAACAAAGGACACTAAACTAGTTAAAACTAAAAGAACTGCTGACTGCCATAATGAAGTCAAGCTGACCTTTTGGCTTAGGACATCTGGTGATAAAATGTGAACATGTTAATCTGTTTCTTGAGATCAATGGAACCTATGAAACCTTATGTTGAAATGTAATGTAAGCTAATCACCTGAAGTTGTTTACCTTGCTGTATAACTATGAGCACTGTACATTCGTAATTTAGAGTGCTGGTGGGCAGTAGGGACTGCTGCAGACTCTCCGTGATATCACGTAATAAATTCCTAAAGCGAACCTCGAAGTCTCCGTCTGATAATTAATTTCGACAGAATTTGGCGTAGTCGGCAGGATCCCTAACAACGGGCTCTAAAAGAACTAAGAAGGTCTAAGTTGGGTATAGCGTCGACCTTGTATATCACTTGGCCCACTTAGGCTCCAATTAGACAAAGGAAATTTAAAAAGGGACTCTCCTAAAAATAAAAGGAAAGTGCCCGGTGCCTCCCAGCTGAAAGGGGGAGAGCACCTAGCGCATCCCAGCCGAAAGAGGGACGGCGTGCGGTTGCCTAGTTATCCGGCCGGTGACTCATGCTGAGCCAAGAAGCCCGTCAGGCTGAGGCAAGACTGCTGAGAAGAGAGAAAAGACTATGGCACCGAATTAAGTAGCTACAAAGAAAATAAAGGGTTGACTTCGAGACTCGCGGACGGAAAAACCGGTGAGCGCTCATTGTATTTTGTGTATATAAAATAACCCGCGGTTGTATAACCAGTAAGTTTAAAACTAAGTTACAGGAGTAAGGAGAAGATGGGAAATAACGGCAGTCGAGCGGATTCGTCCGAGCCTGCCAAGAAAGGAGCCCGAGGCAAGGTAGAACAGGAAGCTGCAAATGGTAAAATCAAGATATGTAAAAGAACGAATGACAGAATAAAAAAGCTTGTGCAACATCGAAAAAAGGTAGGAGATCCCATCGTTCCACCGGGATCGCCAGCCGATACTGTAATAAAAGAAACAGGAGACGATCGGTATGCGGTAACTTTTAGTAGTGATCTGTATGGATGGTCGGGTGGAGATTGGCCTTATGGGGGAAGTTTTAAAATACCTTTAATAAAAGAATGGGAAGAAATTACTAGAAATGAAGGAGGGGATCCTGAGTGGGACACCCCCTATATGTTATGGTGCTTTGCTAGGTGGATGGAAGTAGCAAAAAGACACCAACCCCCAAAGAAGAAGGGGAAACAGAAAGAGGCAGAGGCTAGTCAGAAAAAGGAAGAGGTGCTGCCTAAGGCTCCTGTTGTGGGAATGTATCCCCGAACCCCAGCGGGAGATCCGGTTGAGATGGGGGAAGAGTTAAATAATTTACTAATGATAGCGGCTGCTCTAAGACAGCAACCGGCACGATTTCCGGTGCCGCCTCCATACAATCCACCCCCGCCCGCAGATGAACCCGTAATTGAACCTCCTCCTCCAGCAGAGGCACTCGGAGCAGGAGCTGCTGCACTGCCTGGTAGTAATGTGCAGGACCTACCCTCACGTGACGGACCTACAACTAGGTCACAAACACAACCTGACACTACTACCCATCAACTTCCTCGAGTCATGATAGGAGAGGTGGCAATGTTAAAACCATGGTCCCCAGCGGAAGCTAGAGCTATGATAGCCGAGGCACCAGACCCCTTAAAGAAGCCCACTGCCTTTCATAATTGGCTAGAACAAATATGTACCATTTACAGCCCTCTTCCTGGGGATGTGCTAATGCTGCTAAAATGTGCGTATGGGTCCTCATGGTCGACCCTAAGGGACGGATTTGCTGTTCCCCCGGGAGAAAGTGGAGATTGGCGACAAGATGATGTACAACTGGACCAGGGAAATGAGTCTTTTGCTCACTGGTTAGAACATAGAGGTAAAGAGGCTATAATGAGAGGAGCCAAGAAGCATAGTGACATAGGAGGAGTTACTTGATGTCTGCAAAGAAAGGAGGAGACAATTCCTGATTTTGTAGCTCGATTTAAAAGCAAGTGGGAGGAACATGCGGGAGTTCCGTTAGCAGACAATGGACCTTTGGCAGTACAAACACTGCTAAACTGCATGTTACCCTTTCAAGCTCAAGCCTTTAAAATGATTAATCTAAATTGGCAGACTCAGCCCTGGGTGGACGTAGTTACTGCTCTGGTAAATATGGATAGGGAAGGACTCTTTACTCAGTCGAAAGAGCAAAAGCCAAAAACAGCGGGACAATATTTCCAACAGAATAGAAGAGGATTTGCAGGAAGAGGAGGTTATGGTAGAGGCAGAGGAAGGGGAAGAGGACAATGGCAAATGAGAGATAGATCACAGGATGAATGTAGGAACTGTGGGAAAAGAGGACATTGGGCTAGAGATTGCTGATGCCCCCCAAGGCCACAGCAGGGATACGCCCAACAAGGAGGGTATCCAGCTCCAGGGGCAGAAGGAACTTCCTTTTCTTTCAGTAACCCTAATCCATCCGCATAGGGGTGCCACGGAGAAGCGGTGGTACAGGCGGCTGTGATCAGATTGTCCAAATCCATGAGAGAACAGCCTATGGCTACAGTTAAAATAGGAAATAGCCATTTGGACCTTCTGGTCGATACCGGTGCAACAATGTCCTCTGTACCCCCCTCCGTGGGTATACCCGCCAGTCAATTTTACGTTGTAAGCATGGGAGTAGCCGGTATCCCTATGTTAGAACCCCTCTCCAAACCTACCGAAATTCAAGTGCACGGGCAATCCGTCACAGACACCCTCATAATTTCTCAGACCGCCCCTCTCCCTATGTTGGGAAGACAGGCTTTATGTAAATTGGGAGCAGTTATATACTGCACTCGAGACGGCATGTTCATGGAACTGCCTCAAATACAAACTCATCAGCTAATGAATTTAATGATAGAGGAAAAGCAAGTAGAAGGAGCCCCCATTTTGTACTGCTGGCAGCTGAATAGCAATCCTTATGGCCAATTGGTAAAAAATGTATACCAAGCCTTGCAGGAATTGGAAGATCCTCAGGGGCAGTATTTACAATATCTAATTGAAACCAGTAGAGAAAAGAAACGGACCCATTGTACGGCATGGTACACGCATAAAGAAACACCCAATTATCAAGAATTGGTTTGCTCATACCTAAACCAGCCAGAATTGCTGCAGATTTCACCTTATTTATTCTTTGGAGATAAAGGCCTGGGAATGTTGGTTCACCGTACACACGAACAAAAAGAAAGATTTAGGATGCATCACACATCCGAACCCCACCTGACTATAGCAGTCAGAGCCCCGGCTAAGGCGAAGGAAGTGGGGGAGATGATAAAAAGAATACAACACCACAAGCCAGTCTATTCCATCACGTTGCCAATTCAAGCTGGAAAGGTGGAGATAGAATTCTTTAATGAAACAGAGGGAAAAATTCGCTGGTTAAGAAAAGAATGGGATACTATTTTTGAAAGACAGCAGCCCCCTAAGGAAAATCCGCAATTGTTACCATGGGCATTGACTAAAGTACCTTCTGAATTATGGGCAAAGCACAAGAATCATGTGGGAAAGGTGCATTCGGCACCTGAACATAGGGTCCAGCTACAGAAGAATGCTGTTTTGCCCTGTCTAAAGCAGTACCGCCTGGCCCCAGAGGCCGAGGAAGGAATAGCAGCGGTAATACATTCTTTACTGCAGCAAAGGGTTTTAGTCAAAACACAGAGCCCCTGCAATACTCCTATTTTGCCCATCCCGAAAGTAGGAAGACCAAATGACTGGCGTTTTGTGCAAGATCTCCGGGCGATCAATAAAATAGTCATTCCCATTGCTCCCTTGGTGCCAGATACCAACATCACCCTCTCCTCTATACCAGCTGATGCAACTACCTTTTCGGTTATCGATTTGTGTTCTGCTTTCTTCTCCATACCACTGCATAAGGACAGTCAATATCTGTTTGCATTTACTTATAAAAATCAGCAATATACCTGGACCAGGTTGCCCCAGGGGTATACTGAAAGTCCTGCGGTGTATGCGGCAGCGGTTAAAAATGACTTGGAGGAATGTCAGTTATCGGATCAGTCCACCTTAATCCAGTACGCAGATGACCTTTTGGTTGCCTCCCGAACGGGGCCAGACTGCCAAGAAGATACTATAAAATTGCTCCAGCATCTGGCTAGCAGGGGACACAGGGTGTCCTCCGAGAAGTTGCAGTTTTGCCAAACATCCGTCCAGTATTTGGGTTTTCAGTTGGAGTATGGACAGCGAAGGTTGGGACTGGAAAGAATAAGAGCAGTGGATAAAGTGCTGATCCCGCGAACAAAGAAGGACATTTTGTCGTTTCTGGGAATGGTGGGTTATTGTAGACAATGGATATATGACTACAGAGAAATGGATGCGGTCTTACGATCAGCTACGCTGCAGACAGAGCCCCCCATAGTCGAATGGACGCCAGAACGAGATAAGGCATTCAGTGATCTTAAAAAAGCTATGGTCAATGCTCCCGCGTTAGGACTACCTAAGTATAATAAGCCTTTTCAGTTATACGTCAATGAAAGAGAAGGCTTTGCAACAGGAGTACTGGCACAAGAACATGGGGGAGGAAAAAGGCCTGTAGCATATTACTCTGTAGCCTTACCAGCCGTAGTGAGAGACATGCCAGCCTGCTTACGAGCCGTTGCTGCAACCGCCACAATAGTGGAAAAATCCATCCCTATTGTGCTTGATCACCCTTGTGTGGTAATTGTTCCCCACGCAGTGCTGCTATTATTAAATTCGGCAGCTACTCAGCACTTTACGGCGGCAAGAAGGACTGGGTATGAGATAATCCTCTTGTCACACTCTAATTATACCTACCAGCGATCACCAGCTGTCAACCCGGCGAGCTTTGTGCCAATACCAACAGAACATCCAGGTGAACCAGAACACGACTGCTTGTTAACTGTTGAAGCCACCACTACACCCAGGTCAGATTTGCTAAGTGATCCTATTGATAATCCTGACTTGATCCTCTTCACGGATGGTTCTTCGCATCGACCTAGTGATGATCAACTATTAGCAGGTTATGCGGTGGTGACTCCTCATGAATTATTGGAAGCTTATGCGTTGCCACCTGGCACATCTGCACAAGCAGCTGAACTATATGCATTAACCAGAGCCTGTATTTTGGCTAAAGATCAAAGTGTCAATATCTATACTGACTCCCGTTATGCATTTGGGGTAGTGCATGATTTTGGACAATTATGGAAAAACAGAGGTTTTATTACATCCTCAGGAAAATCTATTAAGCATGCGCAAATGGTGTTAAATTTGTTGGAGGCTATTCAGTTGCCAAGTAAAATTGCAGTACTAAAATGTGAGGCCCACACCATGGCAAGTGATGAAGTCTCGTGTGGAAATAGGTTTGCTGATAGTGCGGCTAAAGAGGTCGCACTGAGGCAGGCCCCACAGCTTCAAGCCGCCAAAAATACCGTTAGTAACTTTCCTCCAGAACTTCCTAGTAGCATTGATGCTGATCTACTACGACAGGCCCAAAGTCAGGCAACAGTCCAAGAAAAACGTACTTGGAGTAAGGCAGGTTGCTATCAAGATCATGGTATATGGATGCATCCTGATGGCCGAGTGGTTTGCCCACGAAGCTTGTTTTTGCCCCTGTCTCGCCTGGCACATGGACAGGCTCACATGGGCAAAGGAGGGATGGCACATGCATTGTCCCAACAATGGTATGCACCAGGAATAACGGTAACAATTGAAAAAGTTGCCAGAACGTGTTTAGTATGTCAGCAGAACAATAGAGGGAAATCGCCCGCAAATTTTGATCACCTACCCCAACCAGAGCTGCCCTTTGAGAATCTACAGATAGATTTTGTACATATGCCCGCAGTAAAAGGATTTAAGTACATACTGGTAATAGTAGATATGTTCTCCAGATGGGTAGAGGCATACCCCACTAGGAGGGATGATGCCAGAACAGTAGTAAGCATTCTGCTAAAAGAAATAATACCTAGATTTGGAATACCTATGGGAATAAACAGTGACAGAGGAACTCATTTCACCAGCAAACTTATAAAAAACTTAACTGAAGCCCTTGGATTTCAATGGAAATTGCACATACCTTACCAGCCACAATCCTCAGGAATAGTGGAAAGAGTGAATGGGGAAATCAAGGCCGCCCTAACCAAAGTATGCCAGCAAAATGGGTTGCAATGGTCGGATGCCGTGCCAGTAGTAATGTATGCCCTGAGAAATCAGAAAAATAGAAACACAGGTCTGACACCACATGAGATCTTGATGGGCTGGCCTATGACAACAGGCACACGCCCACCCATGACTCCAGAGAAGGTGGCATTAATTTGGAATGATGAAAAATCATTAAAATATGCTCAGGCCATGTGTGAAACAGCAGGAAGAATACATGAGAAAGTGAGACAGGCCCAGACGCGCCCCACAGAAGGAAACATGCACCCCTTTAAACCCGGAGATCAAGTTTATGTGAAAGCGCTAAATAAAGAATCTTTTTCTCCTAGGTGGAAAGGACCATATTTGGTGCTGCTTACAACTCGAACAGCTCTCAAATTGAAAGAAAAACCTGATTGGGTACACGCTACAAGGTGCAAGTTGCATCATCCGGAGGAAACACCGGGTGGAGTATAAACATACTGCACCAGACACCACTTCAGAAACGGGAAAAGATCCGTGCCCACCATAATTTGGCACCCATTGAAGGACTGATTACTTTTGGATTGCTATATATGTTTATATTTAATGCTGTATAACAATAATTAGGATAATTTAAAGATTTCTAGGATAAATCAGGAAATATGTTAAACCAGATAATAATAATCGGCCTATGTGCAATAAGGACAGCCGCCTGGACCATCCTGCCTACTGAAAAAACAGAATGGGCAGGCCAGTTAGGATGGAAGGCGAGAGACAGTAACCAATCGCAGGGAACTTACACTTGTAACAATGGCACCATTTGTGTAATTGCTAATTGGACGATTAATTGCGAAGCCTGTGGGATGTTCGAAATGAAATCTGGGATGGATAAAATAGTATTTAGCCAAGGATCTAATATAACTCTAAGTATAAAATGGGAAAAAGGAGTGAACATAAGTTGTAGGATAGAGAATGACACTGACATACTAAACAATTATACTAAATTATGGAAATGGTATAAAAATGACACAAGAACCGGAGACATGGAACAACCGATATATTTGAAAGACGGTCAGGCGTACGGATGCGTAAATGCAACTCTTATAGAAGGAAGACCTCACTGGTATGGGGAAACATTCTTCGCAAAGAAAACGAAACAGATAGAAAGTCCTATGGACCATTTGCAAAGATTGCATTCTACCTGTACCCCGGTCTTGATCTCCCCATATACTCTAAATTTGACAGTACAGGTACAATATGAGGATAAAAAAGATACTGGATGTAATATTACTACTATGCAAGCCAAATTGAATAAGAGAGTTAGGATCGGGAGAAGGAGAAGGGACTTAGCAACGGTCTTGGGAGGAATAGGAACTGGTATAGGAGGCCTAAATGCAATAGATATTGAAACATTGCAGAATAAAATACAGCAAGTAGGAGGGCTGACAGGAGATGCTATAAAATTAAGAAATGCTTGGGACAATGGACTGACAGCAGCGATGTTAACACAGTGGATATCAGATACAATGAGTTGGAAGCAAGTAAATAAGGTAGAAAAGGAACAAGAGAATGTTGCAAAGGGACAAGAGAAAGTCAATAATCATACTCAATGTATGTTTAAAGAAATTACCAAGCAGTCATTGAGGGCTGAGCTAGAACGAATCGCTATGTCAGGACATGCTCCTAGTTGGATGAGAATTTTCGGATTTGAAGGAAATAATCTAGAAGTAAAACCTGATCAAAGATATACTAAATGTGACCTTAAGGGATGTAATTTTACAATGAAAGTGGTAAATGTGACAAAAGCCAAAACCTGGTGTCAGTTCTTGGTATTGCCCCAACTGTTTGGAGAAAACTTTTGGTATCCCGAATTTCATGGTAAATGGATAGATCAGGGGAATAAGACCCACGATGCCTCGGATTGCCAAGATTGGCCGTTTGGAAAAGTATGCCCATTGCATACCCCTATATATGAACCTTGCTCATTGCAACATAGTAGAGGTACATGTATTTGGAATTTGAAACCTTGTAATGATACTACCTTGCCTGAGATAGGCCAGAACTATCTGTGTATTAGCAGTGCCTAGCCTATATATGTAGACGGGATTTTGAAAAGGCCCCCTTTAAACACTTGCATAAAAGATGTTTATACTGTGTTTGACCCACATACCAACAAGACATATCAGTTGGGAAAATGGGCTACGGTAATGCAAAGAAGAACTGTATTGGGGATAGAAAATGCCCCCCCTACAGTTAATTTGGCTAATCTGACGAAATTTTTGAAAAACAATGAAAAGATAGCAGAAGCCTTAGCGAAAAGAGGAAGAGATCTGCACCATTTAAAAGCAGTGATGGATTATGATGAGCAAGGTTTGATTCAAATAGCTACGCAAATAACAGATTTGACGGTACACCACTGGTGGGATGTGTTTAAAGGATGGTCACCTAAAACATCCGCAGTGCTGGAATTGTTTGTTCACCCGATGGTTATATTTTGTGTAGTGACAGGAGTTTTATTTATATTAATTTGTATAATGTGGATAAGAGTGAGATATCTGCTAGCACAAACAGTAGAATCAGTAGCATCTGTAAAAAGAGCTACGAAAGTACTAGAGAGAAAGGAAAGAAAAAGAGCAAACCAGGATGACTATGATGAAGAAGATTGTCTAAAAATGCATCCTTTCCCAAAGGGATATTATCCTCCCTATGAAAACGAACTGAATACAATGCCGTAAAGCAGTGTTGATCAGTAAAGATCAACAAGGAGGGAATTGTGGGAGAAAATGTATTAAACATTAAGGCATGCTGGGATACTTGACCACTTTACTAATTGAACAAAGGACACTAAACTAGTTAAAACTAAAAGAACTGCTGACTGCCATAATGAAGTCAAGCTGACCTTTTGGCTTAGGACATCTGGTGATAAAATGTGAACATGTTAATCTGTTTCTTGAGAACAATGGAACCTATGAAACTTTATGTTGAAATGTAATGTAAGCTAATCACCTGAAGTTGTTTACCTTGCTGTATAACTATGAGCGCTGTACATTCATAATTTAGAGTGCTGGTGGGCAGTAGGGACTGCTGCAGACTCTCCGTGATATCACGTAATAAATTCCTAAAGCGAACCTCGAAGTCTCCGTCTGATAATTAATTTCCTCGACATATGTATTGTGTGTTCTCCTCCCACCTGTGGTGGCGCTGTCACAGCAGATAAATGGTTGGGTGTTCTCTTGGTTAAGTTTAGCTCTCTTTGTTCGGAACTTCCCAGAACTTCCTTTCCTTCCTGAATAAAGCACTTCATGTTTGAATCTCTGAGTTCTGAGTCCTAAATTGTGTCTAGGTAGAAAGGTACCGACACAACAGTGACCTCTCTCCACTCCTGATCGTGACCTCTCTCCCCTCCCCATCGCGACCCCTCTCTCCCCTTCCAATCATGACCTCTCTCCCCTCCCGATCGTGACCTCGCTCCACTCCCGAACCTCTCTCCGCTCCCGATCACGACCTCTCTCCCCTCCTGATTGCGACCTCTCTCTCCTCCCGATCGCGACCTCTCTCTCCTCCCGATCGCGACCTCTCCTCCCGATCGCGACCTCTCCTCCGATCGTGACCTCTCCCACCTCCTGATCGTGTCCTCTGTCACCTCCCGATTGTGTCCTCTCCCAGCTCCCGATCGTGACCTCTCTCTCCCCTCCTGCTCACGACCTCTCTCCCCTCCCGATCACGACCTCTCTCCCCTCCCGAACCTCTCTCTGCTCCCGATCGTGACCTCTCCCTTCCCGATCGTGACCTCTCTCCCCTTCCGATCGTGACCTCTCTCCCCTCCCGATCATGACCTCTCTCCGCTCCAGATTGTGGCCTCTCCCCTCCCGATCGTGACCTCTCCCTTCCCGATCGTGACCTCTCCCTTCCCGATCGTGACCTCTCTCCCCTCCCGATCGTGACCTCTCTGCTCTCCCGATCGTGACCTCTCTCCGCTCCTGATTGTGACCTCACCCCTCCCGATCATGAACTCTCCCTTCCCGATCATGACCTCTCTCCTCTCCCGATCGTGACCTCTCTCCTCTCCCGATCGTGACCTCTCTCCTCTCCCGATCGTGACTGTTATATATTGTGTGTTCTCCTCCCACCTGTGGTGGCGCTGTCACAGCAGATAAATGGTTGGGTGTTCTCTTGGTTGAGTTTAGCTCTCTTTGTTCGGAACTTCCCAGAACTTCCTTTCCTTCCTGAATAAAGCACTTCATGTTTGAATCTCTGAGTTCTGAGTCCTAAATTGTGTCTAGGTAGAAATGTACCGACACAACAGTGACCTCTCTCCACTCCTGATCGTGACCTCTCTCCCCTCCCCATCGCGACCTCTCTGTCCCCTTCCGATCGTGACCTCTCTCCTCTCCCGATCGTGACCTCTCTCCCCTCCCGATTGTGACCTCTCTCCCCTCCCCATCGTGACCTCTCTCCCTCCCAATCGCGACCTCGCTCCCCTCCCGAACCTCTCTCCGCTCCCGATCACGACCTCTCCCCTCCCGATCGTGACCTCTCTCTCCTCCCGAACCTCTCTCCCCTCCCGATCGTGACCTCTCTCCCCTCCCGATCGTGACCTCTCTCCGCTCCCGATTGTGACCTCTCCCCTCCCGATCATGACCTCTCCCTTCCCGATCGTGACCTCTCTCCCCTCCCGATCGTGACCTCTCTCCTCTCCCGATCGTGACCTCTCTCCGCTCCCGATCGTGACCTCTCTCCGCTCCTGATTGTGACCTCTCCCCTCCCGATCGTGACCTCTCCCTTCCCGATCGTGACCTCTCCCTTCCCAATCGTGACCTCTCTCCCCTCCCGATCGTGACCTCTCTCGCCTCCCGATCGTGACTGTTATATATTGTGTGTTCTCCTCCCACCTGTGGTGGCGCTGTCACAGCAGATAAATGGTTGGGTGTTCTCTTGGTTAAGTTTAGCTCACTTTGTTCGGAACTTTCCAGAACTTCCTTTTTTTCCTGAATAAAGCACTTCATGTCTGAATCTCTGAGTTCTGAGTCCTAAATTGTGTCGAGGTAGAAAGGTACCGACACAACAAGTGGCGACGAGGATCGGATGAATCTGCGTTGTGGGAACTTTCTTGTTTTCGACTACAAAACACTCGGAACAGAGATTGCAGCATCACATTAACGTTACGGCAGTGAGTAAACAGAAATTTTAATTTGAAACGTGAGATGGCTACTATATTAGGAAACATCAGTGATTTTGATGAAAATGTGGATCAATGGATCGCATATACAGAACGTTTTGACTATTTTGTATTGGCGAATGCGATCGCAAACGAAACGGTCGTGCCTACCTTTTTGAGTGTAATGGGGCCGAAGACATTCAATTTACTTTGCAGCCTCATGCAGCCAGATAAGCAAGGAACTAAAATATATAAGCAACTAGTGGAAATTCTTGGAGCACATTTTTCACCAAAACCTCTGGTTATTGCCGAGAGATTTAGATTTCACAAATGGAATCAAGAGGAGGGGGAATCAGTGACGATGTTTATTGCTGTTTTAAAAAGGTTGTCAGAACCTTTATCCCCTACCGATCGCGACCTCTCTCCCCTACCGATTGCGACCTCTCTCCCCTCCTGATTGCGACCTCTCTCCCCTCCCGATAGTGACCTCTCTCCCCTCCCGATAGCGACCTCTCTCTCCTCCCGATCATGACCTCTCTCCCCTCCCGATCGTGACCTCTCTCTCCTCCCGATCATGACCTCTCTCTCCTCCCGATCGTGACCTCTCCCACCTCCCAATCGTGACCTCTCCCACCTCTCAATCGTGACCTCTCCCCTCCCGATCGCAACCTCTCTCCCCTCCCGATCACGACCTCTCTCCCCTCCCAATCGTGACCTCTCTCCCCTCCCGATCGTGACCTCTCTCCCCTCCCGATCACGACCTCTCTCCCCTCCCGATCGTGACCTCTCTCCCCTCCCGATCGTGACCTCTCTCCCCTCCCGGTCATCTCTCCCCTCCCGATCATGTCCTCTCTCTCTCCTCCAGATCCTCTCTCCCCGCCCGATCCTCTCTCCCCCCTCCCGATTGCCAGATTGGTTGCGGCCTCTTGCCGTTGGTTTTCCTGCCTGGTCCCTGGCAAGACTGTCAATTTGGCCAGCTGCCGGACGGGAATCATAGAAACATAGAAAGTTACAGCATGGAAGGAGGCCATTTCGGCCCATCATGTCCGCGCCAGCCAACAAAGAGCTATCCAGCCTAATCCCACTTCCAAGCTCTTGGTCCGTAGCCCTGCAGGTTAGAGCATCCCAAGTGCACATCCAAGTACTTTTTAAATGTGGTTACGGTTTCTGCCTCTACCACCCTTTCAGGAAATGAGTTCCAGACCCCCACAACCTTCTAGGTGAAGAAATTTCCCCTGAAATCTCCACTAAACCTTCACCAAATTGCCCCCTGGTTTTTGACCCCTCTGCTAAGGGAAATATGTCCTTTCTATCCACTTTACCTAGGCCCTTCATAATTTTATACAACTCAATAAGGTCTCCCCTCAGCCTCCTCTGTTCCAAGGAAAACAGACCCAGCCTATCCAGTCTTTCCTCATAGCTAAGATTCTCTACTCCCAGCAACATCCTTGTAAATCTCCTTTGTACCCTCTCTAGTGCAATCACATCTTTCCTGTAATGTGGTGACCAGAACTGCACGCAGTATTCTAGCTGAGGGCTAACTAGTGTTTTATACAGTTGAAGCATAACCCCCCTGCTTGGAACAATAAAATGATAACGAGGTCCTGCAGTTAAGTTCGGCCTCGCCAAGTTCCTTGGCTGTTTCGGCCGCCCGGTAAATCTCGGGGCCAATCACATTGTTCATTTTCACACTCCATGCCTGATAACAAATTCTAACTGTGGACCATTGCGCATTACTTTGCATTTTGCCACATTTAGTTCCACCTGCTATTCCTTAGCCCACTGACTTCACTTGTTAGATTAATTTGCATGCTGTCGATTATGGCTACACCTGACCACATTGTTCGAATGAATGCTGTTAACAGCAACGTTCAGTACACACCACAGCCAAACTCCACTAGTCATGCACACCCCTCCATGTACTACCGAAATTCCACCAGAATGTTTCCTGCCCCACAAGAGGGGAGAACACACTGGATCAAGTCTACACGAGCATTATAGACGCTTATAAGGCCATTCCCTGCCCCCACCTTGGGAAGTCTGACCACCTCTCCCTGTTTCTAGCCCCGGCATACAAACCGCTCATCAAAAGAGTGAGAACATCAGTGAGATCAGTGAAAGTATGGCCAGAGGGGGCAGTCTCGGAGCTTCAGGATTGCTTCGAACGCACTGATTGGGGCATGTTTGCCCATAATGACATCGAGGAATACGCATCCACAGTGCTATTCTACATTAACAGTTGCATCGAGGTCGTCACGACCCATAAAAATATCAGGACATACCCCAACCAGAAACCCTGGATGAACGGAGAGGTCCGCTCGCTGTTGAAAGCGCGCGACGCAGCATTTAAATCTGGCGACGCGGCGGCTTACAGTGCAACTAGGACCAATCTAAAAAAGGGTATCAGGACTGCCAAAAGGAAACAGACACTGCGGATAGAGGATCATTTCCACAACAACTCGGACCCCCGGCGCATGTGGCAAGGCATCCAGTCCATCACTGACTACAAGAGCAAAAACACCAGCCCCCCGGTTAGCGATGCCTCCCTTCCGGAGGAGCTTAACAACTTCTACGCTCGCTTCGACAGGGACAACAGAGAGCCGGCTACCAAAGCCTTGCCACCCCCGGAAGACCAGGTGCTCACTCTGTCGACCTCCGACGTAAGGGGTGTTCTACGCGGAGTGAACACACGAAAGGCTGCTGGACCGGATAGCATCCCTAGACGGGTACTCAAGGAATGTGCTGATCAGCTGGCTGATGTCTTCACCGCCATCTTCAATCTGTCATTGGCCCAGGCAGTAGTCCCTACATGCTTCAAGACCGCTACCATTATTCCTGTGCCAAAACAAACGGCTGTGACGTGCCTGAACGACTATCGACCTGTCGCACTCACACCCATCATAATGAAGTGTTTCGAGAGACTGGTCCTGGCTCACATCAAAGCCAGTGTTCCCGCCTCTCTTGACCAACACCAGTTTGCCTATCGTGCAAACAGATCAACGGAGGATGCAATCACAACTGCTCTACACTCTGCACTGAATCACTTAGATGGTAAAGAGACCTACATCAGAATGCTGTTCATAGACTACAGCTCAGCATTCAACACTATCGTCCCCAACAAGCTGGCCACCAAACTCCACACTCTTGGCCTGAACACTTCCCTCTGCAACTGGACCCTGGACTTCCTAACAAACAGACCCCAGTCTGTCAAATTAGGTAACCACACCTCCCCCCCCCCGACCCTGAACACGGGGACCCCACAAGGATGTGTGCTGAGCCCCCTCCTCTACTCCCTCTTCACCTACGACTGTGTGGCTGTTCATGGTTCCAACACCATCATCAAGTTTGCGGATGATACCACGGTAGTAGGCCAGATCACCAACAACGATGAGTCAGCCTACAGGGAGGAGGTCCAGCATCTCGTGAAGTGGTGCGCCGATAACAACCTGGCCCTTAACATCAAGAAAACCAAAGAAATCATTGTGGACTTCAGGAAGTCTAAAGGCGGAAGTCACACCCCCATCCACATCAATGGGGCTGTGGTGGAAAGGGTGGACAGCTTTAAGTTCCTCGGAGTCCACATCACAGAGGACCTCTCCTGGTCCCTCAATACCTCCTCTCTGGTGAAGAAGGCCCAGCAGCGCCTATATTTCCTAAGGAGGCTGAAGGGATGTAACCTGTCACCCCTGATCCTCTCTAACTTTTACCGCTGCACAATAGAGAGCATCCTGACGAACTGTATCACAGTATGGTATGGCAGCGGGTAGTCAAAACTGCCCAACGCATTACCGGCACCCGGCTACCGACCATAGAGCACATATACCAGAAACGCTGTTTATGGAGGTCACGGTCCATCATCAAAGACCCTACCCACCCCAGCCACAGTCTGTTCGCCCTCCTGCCATCTGGGAGACGCTACAGATGCATTCGCACCCGTACGACCAGATTTAGGAACAGCTTCTTTCCCAGGGCTGTCATCCTACTGAACTCCACAAATAAACTCTAAAGCCTGCACATCTGCCAATGCACTTTATTATGGTTATGTTTATGTAAATGATTTGGATGAGAATGTAAAAGGTATGATCAGTAAGTTCGCAGATGACACGAAAATTGGTGGGGTGGTAAATTGTGAGGAGGAAAGCCTCAGGCTACAGGACGATATAAACGGGTTGGTCAGATGGGCGGAAAAGTGGCAAATGGAATTTAACCCTGAAAAGTGCGAGGTGATGCATTTTGGACGGACAAATAAGGCAAGGGAATACACAATGAGTGGTAGGACCCTAGGAAGTACAGAGGGTCAGAGGGACCTTGGTGTACATGTACATAGATCCCTGAAGGCAGCGGAACAGGTAGATAAGGTGGTTAAAAAGGCATATGGGATACTTGCCTTCATTAGCCGAGGCATAGAATATAAGAGCAGGGAGGTTATGATGGAACTGTACAAAACGCTGGTGAGGCCACAGCTGGAGTACTGTGTGCAGTTCTGGTCGCCTCACTATAGGAAGGATGTGATTGCTTTGGAGAGGGTGCAGAGAAGATTCACCAGGATGTTACCTGGGATGGAGCGCCTCAGCTATGAAGAGAGGCTGGACAGGCTGGGGTTGTTTTCCTTGGAGCAAAGAAGGCTGAGGGGGGACCTGATTGAGGTGTACAAAATGATGAGGGGCATAGATAGGGTAGACAAAGAGGAACTTTTCCCCTTAGTAGGGGGGTCAATAACAAGGGGGCATAGATTCAGGGTAAGGGGCAGGAGATTTAGAGGGGATTTGAGGAGGAACTTTTTCACCCAGAGGGTGGTTGGAATGTGGAACTCAATGCCTGAAAGGGTGGTAGAGGCAGGAACCCTCACAACATTCAAGAAGCATTTGGATGAGCACTTGAAATGCCATTGCATACAAGGCTATGGACCAAATGCTGGAAAATGGGATTAGACTGGACAGGGATGGATGGGCGGCGCAGACACGATGGGCCGAAGGGCCTCTTTCTGTGCTGTAAAACTCTATGACTCTATGACTCTATGACTCTATGTTAATGTATTACAAGCCAAATGTATGTTGAATGTTTAAATGTCTTAATCTAAATGTACACTCTTGGGAGCCGCAAGCCTACATTTCGTTGTACTGCACTTGTGCACTAACAATGACAATAAAGTTGATTATGATTATTATGATTATGATACCACACCCTGCCAATACACACCCCGCCCATACACCCCCCTCCATACCACACCACGCCCAAAGCATCCAAACTCCACTAGTCATACACACCCCCTCTATACCACACCCCGCCCAAAGCATCCTAACTCCACTAGTCCCGCACACCACGCTCTTAGCACCCTTGTTTATTTGCCACCATCTTGTGCTTTCTATTTCCAAAACAGTTTTGATCCAACTGGCGAATTTGTGATCTATTCCATGAATCTTAACCTTTCTCAATAAAGTTTAGCATCTGAGCTTTTAAGTGTCTTCTGAAAAATCCAAGCAAACCTGTATCCACTGGATTAACCCCACCCGCCTCTCACATTGAGTTACCTCCTCACAGAATTCCAGTAGGTTGATGAGGCAAAACTCACTGCTTTTAAAACCACACTGACTATCTCTAGGGTTTCTGTGTTGTTTAGATTAACACACGTGTTCACATTAAACCTCTCAGGCAGTGTCCCTCCTACTGATGGTAGGCAATCTACTCTATCATTTCCTGATTAACAGCTGACTTTTGTTTCAATATCAAGATACCACTGCTGTCCATCCTAAACCTCCCAGCCTCTCGTCCTCAGGCACAGATCCTGTGTTATGGAGCTCCTGAAATTAACAACCAGAGCCTTGCTGAATACTGGCCCAGAGCCCAGAGCCGCGAGATGCAATGGGACACCTGTTTGGGATTGCAGCTGACAGGTGGCATTGGCCCTGGATATGGACCAGGCCTCCCCCGCCTGAGGGATTGGACAGCTTCCCGACACATTCCGACAACCGGATCGTTGAAATCATCCCTTATATTTATTGGTGACTTTTTGGGCTCAAAAGCCAAGAACGTCAGTACTGGCAAAATGGAACACAAAGTGTGTCAGTATCACACAATCCCAACTCGCGTACAGCAGTGTGTCAGTGTCACACAATGCCAACTCGCATACAGCAGTGTGTCAGTATCACACAATCCCAACTCGCATACAGCAGTGTGTCAGTATCACACAATGCCAACTCCCATACAGCAGTGTGTCAGTATCACACAATCCCAACTCGCGTACAGCACTGTGTGTCAATATCACACTGTGTGTCAGTATCACACAATCCCAACTCGCATACATTAGTGTGTCTGTATTACACAATTCCAACTCGTGTACTGCACAGTATGTCAGTATCGCACAATCCCAACTCGTGTACAGCACTGTGTGTCAGTATCATACAATCCCAACTAGTACCGGAATGCGTGTCAGTATCACACAATCCCAAATCGCGTACCAGACTGCGTGTCAGTATCACACAATCCCAACTCGCGTACAGCACTGCATGTCAGCATCACACAATCCCAACTCGCGTATCGGACTGTGTGTCAGTATCACACAATCCCAACTCGCTTACCGCACTGTGTGTCAGTATCACACAATCCCAACTCGCAGACAGCACTGCGTGTCAATTTCACACTACGTGTCAGTATCACACATTCCCAACTCGCATACAGCACTGCGTGTCAGTATCACACAATCCCAACTCGCATACAGCACTGCGTGTCAGTATCACACAATCCCAACTCGCGTACAGCACTGTGTGTCAGTATCACACAATCCCAACTCGCATACAGCACTGTGTGTCAGTATCACACAATGCCAACTCGCACAGAGCAGTGTCAATTTCATACTGCGTGTCAGTATCACACATTCCTAACTCGCATACAGCACTGTGTGTCAGTATCACACAATCCCAACTTGCATACAGCACTGCGTGTCAGTATCACACAAGCCCAACTTCCATGCAGCACTGCGTGTCAGTATTGTACAATCACAACTCGCGTACAGCAGTGTGTCAGTATCACACAATCCCAACTCGCATACATCACAGTGTGTCAGTATCACACAATCCCAACTCGCTTACTGCACTGTGTCAGTATCACACAATCCCAACTCGCGTACCAGACTGCGTGTCAGTATCAGACAATCCCAACTCGCATACAGCAGTGTGTCAGTATCACCCAATGCCAACTCACGTACAGCACAGTGTGTCAGCATCACACAATCCCAACTCACGTGCAGCAGTGTGTCAGTATCACACAATCCCAACTCGCATACAGCACTGCGTGTCAATTTCACACTGCCTGTCAGTATCACACGTTCCCAACTCACACACAGCACTGTGTGTCAGTATCACACAACCCCAACTCGCATACAGCACTGCGTGTCAGTATCACACAATCCCAACTCACACACAGCACTGTGTGTCAGTATCACACGATCCCAACTCGCATACAGCACTGTGTGTCAGTATCATACAATCCCAACTTGCATACAGCACTGCATGTCAGTATCACACAAACCCAACTCGCGTATCGGACTGTGCGTCAGTATCACACAATCCCAACTCGCTTACCGCACTGTGTGTCAGTATCACACAATCCCATCTCGCATACAGCATTGCGTGTCAATTTCACACTGCGTGTCAGTATCACACATTCCCAACTCGCATACAGCACTGTGTGTCAGTATCACACAGTCCCAACTCGCGTCCCGGACTGTCTGTCAGTATCACATATTCCCAACCCGCATACAGCACTGTGTGTCAGTATCATACAAGCCCAACTCGCATACAGCACTGCGTGTCAGTATCACACAATCCCAACTTGCATGCAGCACTGCGTGTCAGTAACACACAATCCCAACTCGCGTACAGCACTGTGTCAGTATCACACAATCCCAACTCGCATACAGCAGTGTGTCAGTATCACACAATCCCAACTCGCATGCAGCACTGCGTGTCAGTATCACACAATCCCAACTCGCATACAGCACTGTGTGTCAGTATCACACAATGCCAACTCGCATACAGCACTGTGTGTCAATTTCATACTGCGTGTCAGTATCACACATTCCCAACTCGCATCAAGCACTGCGTGTCAGTATCACACAATCACAACTTGCATACAGCACTGCGTGTCACTATCATACAATCCCAACTCGTGTACAGCAGTGTGTCAGTGTCACACAATCCCAACTCGCGTACAGCACTGCGTGTCAGTATCAGATAATCCCAACTCACGTACAGCAGTGTGTCAGTATCACACAATGCCAACTCGCATACAGCACTGCGTGTCAGTTTCACACAATCCCAACTCGCATACAGCACTGTGTGTCAGTATCACACAATCCCAACTCGCATACAGCACTGTGTGTCAGTATCACACAATCCCAACTTGCATACAGCATTGCGTGTCAGTATTGTACAATCCCAACTCGCGTACAGCACAGTGTGTCAGCATCACACAATCCCAACTCGTGTACAGCACTGTGTGTCAGTATCACACAATCCCAACTCACGTGCAGTGTGTCAGTATCACACAATCCCAACTCGCATACAGCACTGCGTGTGAATTTCACACTGCGTGTCAGTATCACACATTCCCAACTCACATACAGCACTGTGTGTCAGTATCACACATTCCCAAATCACATACAGCATTGCGTGTCAGTATCACACATTCCCAACTCACATACAGCACTGTGTGTCAGTATCACACAATCCCAACTCGCATACAGCACTGCGTGTCAGTATCACACAATCCCAACTCGCATACAGCACTGTGTGTCAGTATCATACAATCCCAACTTGCATACAGCACTGCGTGTCAGTATCACACAATCCCAACTCGCGTACAGCACAGTGTCAGCATCACACGATCACAACTCGCGTACAGCACTGTGTGTCAGTATCACACAATCCCAAGTCACGTGCAGCAGTGTGTCAGTATCACACAATCCCAACTTGCATACAGCACTGCATGTCAATTTCACACTGCGTGTCAATATCACACATTCCCAACTCACATACAGCATTGTGTGTCAGTATCACACATTCCCAACTCACATACAGCACTGTGTGTCAGTATCACACAATCCCAACTCGCATACAGCACTGCGTGTCAGTATCTTACAATCCCAACTTGCATACAGCACTGCGTGTCAGTATCACACAATCCCAACTCGCATACAGCACTGCGTGTCAGTATCACACAATCCCAACTCGCGTACAGCACAGTGTGTCAGCATCACACGATCCCAACTCGCGTACAGCACTGAGTGTCAGTATCACACAATCCCAACTCACGTGCAGCAGTGTGTCAGTATCACACAATCCCAACTCGCATACAGCACTGCGGGTAAATTTCACACTGCGTGTCAGTATCACACAATCCCAACTCACATAAAGCAATGCGTGTCAGTATCACACAATCCCAACTCGCATACAGCACTGTGTGTCAGTATCATACAATCCCAACTTGCATACAGCACTGCGTGTCAGTATCACACAATCCCAACTCGCATACAGCACTGTGTGTCAGTATCACACAATCCCAATTCGCGTACAGCACTGCATGTCAATTTCACACTGCGTGTGAGTATCACACATTCCCAACTCACATACAGCACTGTGTGTCAGTATCACACAACCCCAACTCGCATACAGCACCGCGTGTCGGTATCACACAATCCCAACTCGCATACAGCACTGTGTGTCAGTATCACACAATCCCAACTCACGTGCAGTGTGTCAGTATCACACAATCCCAACTTGCATACAGCACTGCGTGTCAGTATCACACAATCCCAACTCACGTGCAGTGTCAGTATCACACAATCCCAACTCGCGTACAGCACTGCGTGTGAAGTTCACACTGCGTGTCAGTATCACACATTCCCAACTCACATACAGCACTGTGTGTCAGTATCACACATTCCCAACTCACATACAGCATTGCGTGTCAGTATCACACATTCCCAACTCACATACAGCACTGTGTGTCAGTATCACACAATCCCAACTCGCATACAGCACTGCGTGTCAGTATCACACAATCCCAACTCGTATACAGCACTGTGTGTCAGTATCATACAATCCCAACTTGCATACAGCACTGCGTGTCAGTATCACACAATCCCAACTCGCGTACAGCACAGTGTGTCAGCATCACACGATCCCAACTCGCGTACAGCACTGTGTGTCAGTATCACACAATCCCAACTCACGTGCAGCAGTGTGTCAGTATCACACAATCCCAATTCGCATACAGCACTGCGTGTCAATTTCACACTGCATGTCAATATCACACATTCCCAACTCACATACAGCACTGTGTCAGTATAACACAATCCCAACTCACATAAAGCACTGCGTGTGAGTATCACACAATCCCAACTCGCATACAGCACTGTGTGTCAGTATCATACAATCCCAACTTGCATACAGCACTGCGTGTCAGTATCACACAATCTCAACTCGCATACAGCACTGTGTGTCAGTATCACACAATCCCAATTCGCGTACAGCACTGCATGTCAATTTCACACTGCGTGTCAGTATCACACATTCCCAACTCGCGTACAGCACTGTGTGTCAGTATCACACAATCCCAACTCGCGTACAGCACAGTGTGTCAGCATCACACAATCCCAACTCACGTGCAGCATGACACAATCCCAACTCGCATACAGCACTGCGTGTCAATTTCACACTGCCTGTCAGTATCACACATTCCCAACTCGCGTACAGCACTGTGTGTCAGTATCACACAATCCCAACTCGCATACAGCACTGTGTATCAGTATCACACAATCTCAACTCGCATACAGCACTGCGTGTCAGTATCATACAATTCCAACTTGCATACAGCACTGCGTGTCAGTATCATACAATCCCAACTCGCATACAGCACAGTGTGTCAGTATCACACAATCCCAACTCGCGTACAGCAGTGTGTCAGTATCACACAATCCCAACTCGCCTACAGCACTGTGTGTCAATTTCACACTATGTGTCAGTATCACACATTCCCAACTCGCGTACAGCACTGTGTGTCAGCATCACACAATCCCAACTCACGTGCAGCATGACACAATCCCAACTCGCATACAGCACTGCATGTCAATTTCACACTGCCTGTCAGTATCACACATTCCCAACTCGCGTACAGCACTGCGTGTGTCAGTATCACACAATCCCAACTCGCATACAGCACTGTGTATCAGTATCACACAATCTCAACTCGCATACAGCACTGCGTGTCAGTATCATACAATTCCAACTTGCATACAACACTGCGTGTCAGTATCATACAATCCCAACTCGCATACAGCAGTGTGTCAGTATCACACAATCCCAACTCGCATACAGCACTGTGTGTCAGTATCACACAATCCCAACTCGCCTACAGCACTGTGTGTCAATTTCACACTATGTGTCAGTATCACACATTCCCAACTCGCGTACAGCACTGTGTGTCAGTATCACACAATCCCAACTCGCATACAGCATTGCGTGTCAATTTCAAACTGCGTGTCAGTATCACACATTCCCAACTCGCGTACAGCACGTGTGTCAGTATCATACAATCCCAACTTGCATACAGCACTGCGTGTCAGTATCACACAATCCCAACTCGCATACAGCACTGTGTGTCAGTATCACACAATCCCAATTCGCGTACAGCACTGCATGTCAATTTCAAACTGCGTGTCAGTATCACACATTCCCAACTCGCGTACAGCACGTGTGTCAGTATCATACAATCCCAACTTGCATACAGCACTGTGTGTCAGTATCACACAACCCCAACTCGCATACAGCACTGCGTGTCAGTATCACACAATCCCAACTCGCATACAGCACTGTGTATCAGTATCACACAATCTCAACTCGCATACAGCACTGTGTGTCAGTATCACACAATGCCAACTCGCATACAGCACTGTGTGTCAATTTCATACTGTGTGTCAGTATTGTACAATCCCAACTCGCATACGGCACTGCATGTCAGTATCACACAATCCCAACTTGCATACAGCACTGCGTGTCAGTATCACACAATCCCAACTCACGTGCAGTGTGTCAGTATCACACAATCCCAACTCGCGTACAGCACTGCGTGTGAATTTCACACTGCGTGTCAGTATCACACATTCCCAACTCACATACAGCACTGTGTGTCAGTATCACACATTCCCAACTCACATACAGCATTGCGTGTCAGTATCACACATTCCCAACTCACATACAGCACTGTGTGTCAGTATCACACAATCCCAACTCGCATACAGCACTGCGTGTCAGTATCACACAATCCCAACTCGCATACAGCACTGTGTGTCAGTATCACACAATCCCAACTCGCGTACAGCACAGTGTGTCAGCATCACACGATCCCAACTCGCGTACAGCACTGTGTGTCAGTATCACACAATCCCAACTCACGTGCAGCAGTGTGTCAGTATCACAGAATCCCAACTCGCATACAGCACTGCGTGTCAATTTCACACTGCATGTCAATATCACACATTCCCAACTCACATACAGCACTGTGTGTCAGTATCACACAATCCCAACTCACATAAAACACTGCGTGTCAGTATCACACAATCCCAACTCGCATACAGCACTGTGTCAGTATCATACAATCCCAACTTGCATACAGCACTGCGTGTCAGTATCACACAATCTCAACTCGCATACAGCACCGTGTGTCAGTATCACACAATCCCAATTCGCGTACAACACTGCATGTCAATTTCACACTGCGTGTCAGTATCACACATTCCCAACTCGCGTACAGCAATGTGTGTCAGTATCACACAATCCCAACTCGCGTACAGCACAGTGTGTCAGCATCACACAATCCCAACTCACGTGCAGCATGACACAATCCCAACTCGCATACAGCACTGCGTGTCAATTTCACACTGCCTGTCAGTATCACACATTCCCAACTCGCGTACAGCACTGTGTGTCAGTATCACACAATCCCAACTCGCATACAGCACTGTGTATCAGTATCACACAATCTCAACTCGCATACAGCACTGCGTGTCAGTATCATACAATTCCAACTTGCATACAGCACTGCGTGTCAGTATCATACAATCCCAACTCGCATACAGCACAGTGTGTCAGTACACACAATCCCAACTCGCGTACAGCAGTGTGTCAGTATCACACAATCCCAACTCGCCTACAGCACTGTGTGTCAATTTCACACTATGTGTCAGTATCACACATTCCCAACTCGCGTACAGCACTGTGTGTCAGCATCACACAATCCCAACTCACGTGCCGCATGACACAATCCCAACTCGCATACAGCACTGCATGTCAATTTCACACTGCCTGTCAGTATCACACATTCCCAACTCGCGTACAGCACTGTGTGTCAGTATCACACAATCCCAACTCGCATACAGCACTGTGTATCAGTATCACACAATCTCAACTCGCATACAGCACTGCGTGTCAGTATCATACAATTCCAACTTGCATACAGCACTGCGTGTCAGTATCATACAATCCCAACTCGCATACAGCACAGTGTGTCAGTATCACACAATCCCAACTCGCGTACAGCAGTGTGTCAGTATCACACAATCCCAACTCGCCTACAGCACTGTGTGTCAATTTCACACTATGTGTCAGTATCACACATTCCCAACTCGCGTACAGCACTGTGTGTCAGTATCACACAATCCCAACTCGCATACAGCATTGCGTGTCAATTTCACCCTGCGTGTCAGTATCACACATTCCCAACTCGCGTACAGCACGTGTGTCAGTATCATACAATCCCAACTTGCATACAGCACTGCGTGTCAGTATCACACAATCCCAACTCGCATACAGCACTGTGTGTCAGTATCACACAATCCCAATTCGCGTACAGCACTGCATGTCAATTTCACACTGCGTGTGAGTATCACACATTCCCAACTCACATACAGCACTGTGTGTCAGTATCACACAACCCCAACTCGCATACAGCACTGCGTGTCAGTATCACACAATCCCAACTCGCATACAGCACTGTGTGTCAGTATCACACAATCCCAACTCGCATACAGCACTGCGTGTCAATTTCACACTGCGTGTCAGTATCACACATTCCCAACTCGCGTACAGCACTGTGTGTCAGTATCACACAATCCCAACTCGCATACAGCACTGTGTATCCGTATCACACAATCTCAACTCGCATACAGCACTGTGTGTCAGTATCACACAATGCCAACTCGCATACAGCACTGTGTGTCAATTTCATACTGTGTCAGTATTGTACAATCCCAACTCGCATACAGCACTGCATGTCAGTATCACACAATCCCAACTTGCATGCAGCACTGCGTGTCAGTATCACACAATCCCAACTCACGTGCAGTGTGTCAGTATCACACAATCCCAACTCGCGTACAGCACTGCGTGTGAATTTCACACTGCGTGTCAGTATCACACATTCCCAACTCACATACAGCACTGTGTGTCAGTATCACACATTCCCAACTCACATACAGCATTGCGTGTCAGTATCACACATTCCCAACTCACATACAGCACTGTGTGTCAGTATCACACAATCCCAACTCGCATACAGCACTGCGTGTCAGTATCACACAATCCCAACTCGCATACAGCACTGTGTGTCAGTATCATACAATCCCAACTTGCATACAGCACTGCGTGTCAGTATCACACAATCCCAACTCGCGTACAGCACAGTGTGTCAGCATCACACGATCCCAACTCGCGTACAGCACTGTGTGTCAGTATCACACAATCCCAACTCACGTGCAGCAGTGTGTCAGTATCACACAATCCCAACTCGCATACAGCACTGCGTGTCAATTTCACACTGCATGTCAATATCACACATTCCCAACTCACATACAGCACTGTGTGTCAGTATCACACAATCCCAACTCACATAAAGCACTGCGTGTCAGTATCACACAATCCCAACTCGCATACAGCACTGTGTGTCAGTATCATACAATCCCAACTTGCATAAAGCACTGCGTGTCAGTATCACACAATCTCAACTCGCATACAGCACCGTGTGTCAGTATCACACAATCCCAATTCGCGTACAGCACTGCATGTCAATTTCACACTGCGTGTCAGTATCACACATTCCCAACTCGCGTACAGCACTGTGTGTCAGTATCACACAATCCCAACTCGCGTACAGCACAGTGTGTCAGCATCACACAATCCCAACTCACGTGCAGCATGACACAATCCCAACTCGCATACAGCACTGCGTGTCAATTTCACACTGCCTGTCAGTATCACACATTCCCAACTCGCGTACAGCACTGTGTGTCAGTATCACACAATCCCAACTCGCATACAGCACTGTGTATCAGTATCACACAATCTCAACTCGCATACAGCACTGCGTGTCAGTATCATACAATTCCACCTTGCATACAGCACTGCGTGTCAGTATCATACAATCCCAACTCGCATACAGCACAGTGTGTCAGTATCACACAATCCCAACTCGCGTACAGCAGTGTGTCAGTATCACACAATCCCAACTCGCCTACAGCACTGTGTGTCAATTTCACACATTCCCAACTCGTGTACAGCACTGTGTGTCAGTATCACACAATCCCAACTCGCATACAGCATTGCGTGTCAATTTCACACTGCGTGTCAGTATCACACATTCCCAACTCGCGTACAGCACGTGTGTCAGTATCGCACAATCCCAACTCGCATACAGCACTACGTGTCAATTTCACACTGCGTGTCAGTATCATACAATCCCAATTTGCGTACAGCACAGTGTGTCAGTATCACAGATTCCCAACTCGCGTACAGCACTGCGTGTCAGTATCACCCAACTCGCGTACAGCACTGCGTGTCAGTATCACACAATCCCAACTCGCGTACCGCACAGTGTGTCAGTATCACACAATCCCAACTTGCATACAGCACTGCGTGTCAATATCACACTGCGTGTCAGTATCACACAATCCTAACTCGCGTACTGGACTGCGTGTAAGTATCACACAATCGCAACTCGCGTACCGGACTGCGTGTCAGTATCACACAATCCCAACTCGTGTACAGCAGTGTGTCAGTATCACACAATCCCAACTCGCGTACCGGACTGCGTGTCAGTATCACACAATCCCAACTCGCGTACAGCATATTGTGTCAGTATCACACAATCCCAACTCGCGTACAGCACTGCGTGCCAATATTGTAAGGGGACAAAACTGGCTTCTTAGAATTAAAAGTTAGAAGCAACTATAACTTCTTGGAATTAAAATTAGTGGAAACTAGAAGCTGATAAGTTTGTCTTCTATCCTTGCTTAGGAATGTAGGACCTAGACAAAACAGGAACTGTAAAGCTAATAAGCTGGTCTTGTGTCCTTGCTTAAGATAAGACAGGACATACAGATTCTCAAAGTATGATTCTGTAGACCAATCAATGAGCGTAGAAGGGGGGTGCACGAGGGGTGCACGCCTCATGTTAGGGTATAATTGCTGTACGTATTTGATACTCGGTGGAAGAATCCTTTCTCTGGGATGAGATTGTGATTTTCCCCCTGCATATGCTTGAAAAAAGATCGTGAAACTTATCCAAGGTGTCCGTCTGGTGAATTTGTGGTTGCTATAGGGCAAATGTCGACCCCTTAACTCAGGGGGTCCGCTTGAGAGGAGGGAAGACTTCTCTTTTATCCCAACAATTGGCGTAGTCGGCAGGATAGACTCTCCGACCCGAACAATGTGGCAGCTGTTGGGGTGAGTGTCTTTTAAATACCACCTACAAGTTAGAGCTGATAATTTGTGGATCGGAAGGGGAGATAATCTGTAAAAAGAACTAAGTATAGCAAACCACGAACTGACGGGAACCGAGGAATAAGCACGATATGGGTTATGAGTTGGTCCTGAAGCACGGCCAATGAGGCAATGCCAGCGAACCAGTATTGGTCATATACAGCCGGGGCAGACAAGAAGGAATACAAGAGTAACCTAGGGGTGACGTACCGACCCCAGCAATCTTAAAGAATGGCCAACAGGTATGACTGGGGACTGAAGGGGTCCTTAGTAAAAATGTTAGCGGAAAAGAATGTGAAACTAATAGATACGATGAAGAAAAACGATTGGCAACTGAATGACCCACCGGTAAAACAAAGAGAATGGTGGGCTAAGGATACAAAATTAAAGGAAGAAAAGCTCATCATTTTAGTAGCTCATGCATATTATGAGTTGAGTAGACGTACTCGAATTTGGACCAAAAACGAGTGCCAAAATTGTGCCCGAGTACCAGTAATTTAAGGGAATAAGAAAAAAAAATTAGAGTTTTATCGACACAGAAGCTATCAGTTTCTGTCCAAAACAAGTAAAATACAGGATTTGCTAAGTGAAAGGAATCTTAAAAGGAATGCTGGAATCTCAGTTTGTGTGAAAGTGTGTGTTAAAAATGTGGAAGTTTTCTGTCTTTGAAAGTGTCTGTTGTGTTTGTTTTAGCTCCACCCACTCTTTTGTACAGAGAGCTAAAAGCTGTTTAACCCTTTGAAGATTTGTCTTGAATGATGGACAAGCGTGTGTTGTTTTAAGTTTGTTAATTGTTTTACAAAAGATAAGCTTCAGCCTTGAAGTTACAGTTGCCAATGTGCCTGGAAGAAAATGAATTTGAATGTTTACAAGGCATGGGTGATTGTTTTTTTGTTAATGTGGCTTCTTTCTTTTCCAAGTGGTACTGGTTAGTTTAAAAAACAATTGATCTGGATTAAATTGGAGTTATGAGGTTAATTAACCTATTGAAACCAGACTTTCATTGTGGCCACGGTGAAATTCTGGTTTGTGTAAATTTGTGTAGACCGCATTGAATAAGATAACTCCACGAGAACATCCGATAGTGGCAGTTCCCTCTACAATATTCAATTGACTACGGTACTGGGAGCCCTACAGAATGTGGGACTAAAGGTAAACCCTAGAAAGGTACAGGTAGGGAAGGACAAAGTAACCTACCTAGGATACATAATAACACAAGGGAGGAGCCAAATGCCTGACGACAAAAAGGAGGCTATTAGAACGATGCCGAGGCCAGGAACTGTGAAAGGGGTCAGGCAGGTACTAGGGCTATTTAATTATTGCCAGAATTTTATCCCAGAATATGCAGAAATCACCCAGCCTATAGAGGATTTGATCAAAGGGGGAAACCATCCCAGGAGCTGGTGGACTGGGGCCCCGACCAAGAAACAGTGTTTGTAAAGTTAAACAAGCCCTCGCAAATGCTCCTGCCCTGGGATTACCAGACCAGAATAGGCCATTCCACATCTATAACTGTAGTGTATGTACCCATCTACCTTTAAGGGAACGATTGAGTGTAACCGTTCACCTTTAAGAGAACTACTTTAGGTGTGGCACTATTTGATTGGCTTCTGTATACGGTGATACCGACGGTGACCACACCAGTATATAGGTGATGTTACAGGATAACTAGGGCAGATTCGCCCTGACCTCTGAATAGTAAAGACCTGTTTGTTTGTACTTCAAAAGTCTGTGTATTTATTTACTGCACAACCCACAGACTTTACAGTGGCGACGAGTCCGATCGTACCCTGCGGCAAGAATAGCAAAGTAACAAAGAGCGTCGAAGAGAGGCAACCGCCCTCGTCGTGCTACCAAAAGAAAACACGAGGCTACAACAACAGAAAGTGTGGTACTTTACAGAAGCTGGAAGACTAGCAACAAAAGCTTCATCAGCAACAGGCACTGATTACCCTGCTACCATGGTGTGGAGTGAGCCGACCAGCAAGAAACAAGGCGGCCGAAGAGACTGTGAGTAGGGGAAGGGGTAGAAGTATCCGGAGGAGAAGGGCAGAGCACTCGACCTCGGTCGAGGGGGAGCTGTACCGGCCAAAAGTCGGGTCCAACGGCGTCGGGTGACAGCCGGACCGCGATCAGCGGGAAAAATCCGGGCAGCGACCGCAGCCACGAAGCGCTGAACCTGCGAGTAGGCGCGGGAGGAGAAACCCAGCCGCAGCCGGGGAGGGAAACACCGGTCTGCGAGAGGGCTGGGGAGGCGAACGGGAACCGTGCGGGTGAGAGCCGGGTGCGGAGTGAGAGACTGCGAGGAGCCAGTCCAGCGGCTGAGCTGTTCTCCACCAACGGGGTACTCAGAGCCGGCAAAACCGAACGTGCGGGAGTGGGAGAGCGAGCAGGAGCCGAGAACGGGGAGAGAGACTGCGCGAGAGCCAGTCCAGCGGCTGAACTGTTCTCCACCTACGGAGTACCCAGAGCCGGTAGAGCCGAACGTGCAGGAGAGGGAGAGACAGAGCCGAGCACGGGGAGAGAGAGACTGCGCGAGAGCCAGTCCAGCGGCTGAACTGTTCTCCACCTACGGAGTACCCAGAGCCGGTAGAACCGAACGTGCGGGAGAGGGAGAGACAGAGCCGAGCATGGGGAGAGAGAAACTGCGCGAGAGCCAGTCCAGCGGCTGAACTGTCCTCCGTTAACGGACTGTACCCAGCGCCGGTAGAGCCGTGCGGGTGGGAGGAAAAGACAGAGCCGAGTAAGGGGAGCTGTGCGAGAGCCAGCCCAGCGGCTGAACCTGTCCGCTGTGGGGAAAGCGTACCCCTTACACCAGGGAGAAACGCGGAAAGCCGCCATTAGGCGGAGAAGACGACAGAGGCGGGAAACCGCCATTGAAGTGGGCGGGGAGAGAAAGGAAGAGCGGGAAACTGCCATTTTCGTGGGAAAAGAACCGCCATCTTAACTGCCATTGAAGTGGGCAGAGAGAGAGAGAGAGAGAGAAGGGAAGAGCGGGAAACCGCCATTTTTGCAGGAAAACCGCCATTTTAGAAAAAAAAAAGATAATAAATAAGAATACTTAAAGAAATACTGGTGCTGCTCCCAAGGGAAGAAAAATGCCTAAGCGAGGGAATATTAACGACTTTAATTCTGAAATAGAAGACTGGGCCACATACGTGGAACGCATCGAGATCTATTGTGAAGCCAACAAAATAGAGGAAGACGACAAGGCGATAACATTGTTAAACTCGATGAGCGCAAAGACATACGGGCTCTTGAAGGATTTACTAGCACCAGCTAGACCGGCGGATCAGTCTTTCGAAGAGATTGTGGTTGTTCTGAAGGACCACTTGAACCCCACACCGTTGATGTTGGCTGAACGATTCAAATTCTATGCAAGAACGCAACGGAAAGACGAAAACAACGCAGAATACTTGGTCGAGCTGCGTAGGCTAGCGAAGTGCTGCCGGTTCGGGGGGAATCTGACGGAGGCACTGCGAGACAAGTTCGTGGGCGGATTGTCCGGGGAAGGGACGCAAGGGCGCCTGCTGGAGGAGAGCGACCTTACACTTGACAGGGCTGTCCTTATAGCCGCATCACACGAGGCCGCAGCGAAAGGAACGGCGGAAATGCAACTAAAGGCGGCGGCGCTTGGGGTGGACCAGATTACCTCGAGTACAACGAAATGCTATCGTTGTGGGAGGACAACACACGACCAGAATCAATGCTGGTTTGGGAACCGGGAGTGTGGGAAATGTGGCAAACTGGGTCACGTCGCTGGGGTATGCCGGTCAGGGAAGAAGACCAACAACCAAAGGAGGCCATCACAGGAAAAGTACAACAAGGTATACAAGGGGGCTGAGAAGAGTTCAGACGAACAGAATCCAGACTCAGATCCAAACGGCCAGGAGCTGGGTAGTCTGAGTATCCACCATGTGAGTAAGGAAGCTGACCTACAAACTATCTGGGTCATGCTAAAAATAGCTGGAGTCCAAGTGAAAATGGAGTTGGACACTGGATCAGCTGTATCAGTCATAAATCGAGGGGATTACCACTGGCTATTCTCACACATACCCATAAGAGATACCAAGTTCGTATTGCGGACATACACGGGGCATAAAGTATACCCCATGGGAAAAATAAGAGTCAAGGTGAGAGATAGGGGTAAAGAACACCCAGGAATGAACTTGTATGTACTACATGAGGGAGGACCACCACTTCTGGGACGGGAGTGGATCAAGAAAATAGACATGGAATGGCACTACCAACAAGCAATGACGAGTGAGGACTCGGTGCAGACAAGCAGCTCAGACTCTGAGCCGGAAGACGATAAGTCCAGCCCACGTATGAAAAACAAGGTTAACATGAACTCACTGACTAAGGTTGGAAAAACGATGGCGTGCATAAAGACAGAGAATTCTGAGTCTGTTCAAGTCACAGACATATGCATTACGGAGGAACACCGAGCTCGAACTCAACGTTATTTCAAAGTACGACAACAATTCGAACAATTAAGTTACCGTCTCGTACAGGAGATGAAAACAATGAAAAAGTTCTATGACACCGAATGGGAGAGTCTGGAAAGACAACAGAACCTGCTGGCTCAAGCAGAGAGCGACCATAGAGCCATTGTGACCAATTACCGATCACACCTCCCTTATGATGTTCAGGAGTTAGAATATTTGCATGATCTAGAGATACAGCATAAAGGCAAACCACGCTACACTGAGGATTTTGTTCTGCAATTGGAGACGGAGCTAGTGCAGGCAAGGTTAAGAGAAGCTGAATCGCAGTGTGCACTTAAAGAGATGCAGAAAAAAATCTTGGACATGGAAAAGAGAAACGCTTCTTTACTTGATGTGAATAATGTGGCCATGTTGCAAGAGGAGCTTATCACTCAGTTAAATGAAAATAAAGGGAAAATGACTGAGATAGACTGCAAGAATAAAGAAGATTTGATGGCAGTGAGACTTCAAGAGGCAGATAGCATAGCAGCCTTGGCTGAACTCCAACAGGAAATTGCGAAAGAAGCAAATGAAGAGGAATCTTCAGGAAGCCGGGATTTTATTCCAGTTCTTCTCTACGACTCCTTACAAGCAGAGTGTGAGAAGTGGAAAGAACAGTATGAACAGGCCCAGGCTACAATTCTGGAGGGGATTAACTCGGCAACCTCCGAAAAGCTAGTTTCAGTAGAAGCATATGAACAACTAAAGTTTGAACATGAGCGAGAATTACAAAGGCTGCAGGAAATGTTTGACGAGCTCCAGGCCAAGACAGACTCATCGGTAGAGATTCCATCCGTAGATGGAAAATTAGAGGTGGAAGACATAGCAGAATGTGAAATTCAAGATGTCCAAGAACTCGTTAAATTATTGAAGGAAACCCAAGACAAATATGAGGCGGCAATGGCAGAGGTCCAACAACTTGAAGAACATATTCAACTAGGAATCCGGGCAGTGGAAGGAAAGGCCAATGGAAGGAACACAGAGACTGTAGGAATGGCCCCTGATCAGGAGTTAGAGAACACCAAGGCGCAATTTCTTCGAGCGCTTAAAACCAAAGGACCGGAGGAAAGGAAGGTGAAAACATTGGAGGGAAAGGTGGATGAAATGGAGAAGGCGCTAATCCACAGTGTCCCCGTAGAAGAGTTAACGGCCAGCCAACTCTTATACACGCTGAGGGACAAGACTCCAAAGTGGGAACACGAGTTTCAGGTTTCAAAGGGAAAGAATTCGGAGCTTCCAAAAGTCACGGAGAGAGCTGAGGGGGCAACACAGCTTGCACATGGATGTCAAAAGTATGCTGAATTACGTCAAGGGGAACAGAAGAATGCGGAAACAGCTACTTCAGTAGAAGGATTAAATAGCCTGATAACGGAATCCCCGATGGAAGGGAAGGTATTGAACTCACAAATGAGGCCAGGCGTGAAGGAATGGCAGACATCCCAGGAAGAGCGGGATGAATATGAATGCTTGAAGAAGTCTTTTCAAGAAAGATGGTCAGAGAAGGAACCACCGTCGGCTAACGTCCAGTTGGATAAGAAGGAAGTAGAAAGGCCCCTCACTGGCCTAACTCAGGACGACCCCGAATACTATCATGACCTATTGAGTGACACTGAATATTACGAGGATCTGGTCTGCCCAGTTTGTGATGAAAACTCCCAAAGTACAGAAATCTGCATGAAGCACTTAAGGTCTAATGAACATAGAGAGTTGGTGGCGCTACAGATGGCCGCAGAGAAAGGAGCTCCGAGAGTTTCAAAAAGGCAGAAAAGAAAAAGAAGAAGCAGGAGATAATAACTGTCTAAAATACTATCATCTCAGGCGGGACACCATGAAAAGAGCTAAATTAGTTGAAAACCCGAAAATTATCAAGACAGCCAGTTGGTTGTAAAAGCCCGCACTGCTGGTTCAACAGGACGGAAGGTCAAGCTGTTACGTTAAGAAAAAGGCTATGGAGGAGTCACGCTAGCCATGTGAACCGGCTACACCAAAGAGATGCTGTTCGGAATGAGTCAAGATCAGAGACTGAATCTATGAACTGTTTCCGCAGAGACTGAACCTGTGAACTGTTCCCACCGAAAGTATATCTGTAAACTGTTTTATATGAAGTTGACTCCACCGGAATTATCTCTGTAAATTGTTTGTTCTCCACCGAGAGTATATCTGTAAATTGTTATGTGAAGTTGAAGATATGTATGTTTAACGGGGACCCTGTAAGTAATAAGCTAAAAAGGGAGGATTGTAGTGTATGTACCCGTCTACCTTTAAGGGAACGATTGAGTGTAACCATTCACCTTTAAGAGAACTACTTTAGGTGTGGCACTATTTGATTGGCTTCTGTATACGGTGATACCGACGGTGACCACACCAGTATATAGGTGATGTTACAGGATAACTAGGGCAGATTCGCCCTGACCTCTGAATAGTAAAGACCTGTTTGTTTGTACTTCAAAAGTCTGTGTATTTATTTACTGCACAACCCACAGACTTTACAATAACTACCACAGTAAGGATCATTACAATGCGGTAGTAACCCAGGTGCATGGGGATAGACAAAGGCCGGTAGCGTACTACTCCACTAAGCAACAGCCTGAAGCTGCAGGATTGTCCAGATGCATTGCTGTCCTTGACTGCACTGCGTGGGCCATCAGAGTTAGTGAACCAATAGTGATGTCAGGACAAATTATCCTACATACCCAACATACCCTAGTAGAGTTGCTTAACACAGGAAGGCCAAGAACTGTATCAGATGCACGTAGAGCCACACGGGAGGCAATGCTCATACCCCCCAATGGCACAGTAACAATAGTTAAAGACAACAGTAACAATCCCGCAGAGTGAATTATAACGGAAGGAGAGGAACATCAGTGTAGTCCAACAGGAAGTGAAGGGGAAAATAATCATGTTAGTGAAACCCCGCTCGAGGAAGTGGAAATGGATTTATATGTAGATGGGTCCCAGCGATATATAGACGGGACACCACAAACAGGATGGACAGTGGTAGATGGCAATGGACAGGTTAAAAGGGAAGGTCGGCTAGAAGGAAGCCTATCGGCTCAGGTAACAGAATTGGTGGCTCTCACCGAAGCCCCGAGGTTAGCCGAAGGAAAAAGGGTAAACATATATACATCAGGAGGAGGACCCATAAGGCACGAGAATATAATCAAGGAATTAGTGGGAGCCTCCCTCCTACCCCAAGAGTGCGCAATAATAAAAATGAAATTAAGGGCAACCCCTAGCCGGACTACAGGACTGACACCCTTTGAGTTAATGACAGGAAGAGCAATGAAACTGCCTGAGGTACTGGTCACAGGAAGTGAGGACGTAGGACCATATAAAGATAGAATACGGAGGTTTGTGATGGAACTCTGTAAGCAATTACATGACCTGAAAGCACAGGCTAGGGATCAGCAAGTAATTAAAGACTTAGAGAACGACATCAAGGAACAGAAAGTCCAAATACCCCAGGTAGGCAGTCAGGTAATGGTAAAGATAAACGCAGAGAAACCTGGGTTCTCACCAAAATGGACCGGCCCCCATCAGGTAATAATGGTAAGTGACATGTGCACATGCGTAGATATAAGGGGCACCGGCAAATGGAAACACTGGACCCAGTTGAAAAGGCATGGACTCTAACTAACCGGTGACGACCGGGAAATATTGGCCTAGAAATTCAGTCGCGCCACTTTTGAGGCGCTAAAGTCGGGCGGTCGCTAAAGTTAGCGCCCGCCGGAAAGTGTAGGCCACTTCGCCGAAATTCAGTAGATTTGGCCAAGGAGTTTGGGCGAGCGCTGAAACTGGCGTTGCACTCCTATCTTTAGGCGCTAAGCCGGCGGTGCGGACTGATAACGCCGAGGCCGGGCACAGCGCAGGTGCGGTCATGTTTTGATTGACAGCAGACACCCTGACGCCGGCCAGCTCTTAAAGGGGGAAGGGTCGACTTTGTCTGCTGCCACGCCCTGGATAGTGGAGCCCTGCAGCTAGGCCTCAACACTGCTGGTGGACCCAAATAGCGCCTGAAGCCATGCAGAAGGCCCGTGAACGAGCGCAGCGCTTCTCAGAGCCTGCTTTGTGGGTGCTGCTTAAGGGTTTGGAAAAGAGAAGAGAGGTCTTGTGCCCGGACAGTGGCAAGAAGGCTCCCAGGAGGCAGTTCAGGAGAGCCTGGAGGGAAATCGCCCACAGGGTGTCAGCCACCAGTGATGTCCCCAGGACTGGTGACCAATGCCGCAAGAAGTACAACGACCTCACTCGGTTGGTCAAGGTGAGTAGCCTTTCCAGTGTCCTCCTCATCCTTGCATGTGCACCTCACATTATGGGCAAAGGGACCTCAAAGGCCTAATGGCCAGCCCTCCTCCCGCAGCTATGGCACTGGCATGATCATCAATAGCACTTTCTGCACTTTACACACTGGCCAAGCTATTCGACCATGGGAGGCAGTGCACACAACAACAGGGCACCACACTGGCCAAGCTATTCCACCATGGGAGGCAGTGCACACAACAACAGGGCACCACACTGTACTTAGAGGCCGTCCTTTCTCTTGCAGGCCAAGCTGGCCCAGAATATGAAGAGCCGGAATGTCACCGGGGGAGGCCGTGCCCAGTTCCAGGAGCTCAGTGAGCTGGAGGAGCGCGTGGCTTGACTCATGCGTGGCCGGGTGGTTGGCCCCGTTGCTATTGGCGATGCGGACCCTGTGCTTGGCCCCAATGGTAAGGACATGACCGTTTGGACCTCTCTCGTTCCCCTTGCGCTTCAGATCTACATCCTTTGCCACTGTCCAACCAATGCGCATAATGCCACCACTCATGCCTCCCTCGCTGACGCCCTGTCCTCACTCTAAAGCTACTCTTGTGCCTTCCTGCTTTCAGCTGGTGAGGAGGAGGTCCATGAAGCTGAGAGTGCCAGTCCCTCGGAAGAGGAGGACGACGAGGACCAAGAGGAAGGCGGCACATCGGGGGAACCCTCATCCACGCCAGGGGATGGCAATGGAGGGGAGACGTCTTGCCTGGAGGAGAGCCAGGGGGAAGTGTTGCAGGGGGGTGTAGCTCCTGGGCCCAGTGGCGTCCAGGCACGCGGGAAGGGTCGGCCAGCACGGCTGCCTTCTCCCCAGAGGGGGGAAGTGTTGCAGGGGAGGGCAGTTGCTGGGCCCAGTGGCGTCCAGGCACGCGGGAAGGGTCGGGCAGCACGGCTGCCTTCTCCCCAGAGGGGGGAAGTGTTGCAGGGGAGGGCAGTTGCTGGGCCCAGTGGCATCCAGGCACGCGGGAAGGGTTGGGCAGCACGGCTGCCTTCTCCCCAGAGGGGGGAAGTGTTGCAGGGGAGGGCAGTTGCTGGGCCCAGTGGCGTCCAGGCACGCGGGAAGCGTCGGGCAGCTCGGCGGCCTTCTCCCCAGAGGGAGAGTCTGCCCTCCAGTCCGGAGACGGTCCTCGCCCAGGAGGTGCGCCTCCTTGATGAAATGTCCGCGGCCTCGGAGCAGCGCCACAACGAGTTCATGGGGGTTGTGGGACAGATGCCTCAGGCCATTGAGTCCCTGGCTCATAGTGTGGCCGCTTTCGGGGACTCACAGGCCAGGGGTGTCGACCAACTCGCGGCAGCACAGGCCAGGGGTGTCGACCAACTCGCGGCAGCACAGGACGCAAGTTGCGAGTTCATGAGTGGTGCCGTGCAGACACTGGCTGATTTGATGCGGGCACAGACCAGGGCAGTTCGGGCACTCACTTCTGCCACACTCGCAGTGTCACGGAAGCATCGCCAGGGCACCCGCCGCCCTGCTGCAGCACAGCGGTCTGGCCTCCACCAGATTGCTGCGCATGCTGCAGTGCCAGCCCGGCCGAGTGCCAGTGTCTCTGGCGACCAGCGAGCGCCTGGCATCAGCCAGCTTGCCCCCATTGCTGCAGCCGCCACTGCCACTCCCCCAGCCAAGGTGCGACGAGCTGATGCAGAGATGGATGCTGCCCAGCCACAGCTGCAGCAGTCAGCAGCCGGCCCCTCCAGGGCCGGACCTCGTCTAGGCTGACCCCCAAGGGCATCTGCCGTCACGCAGTGTGCCCCTCAGGAGCCTTCCCCCAGCCTTGCCACACCCACAGGGCCCAGGTTGAGGCAGAGCAACAGGTCGGGCAGGGGCCGGAGAAGCCTGCACAAGGACTCGCCCTCTCGGCACACCAAGTAGAGTGTGTTGCCAACTGTTTTTTTTATATGGGGGTGTTTGTGTTCTCGGGGGGGGGGCTTATTTTGGGAAGGCAAATGTTTTTTTATATGGGGGTGGTTGTGTTCTGGAGGGGGGGGGCTTATTTTGGGAAGGCCGAGGATGAAGGCAAATGTTATTGACAAGTTTTGTTATTCCTCCCCAGGTTGTGGGAGTGAGATATGTTTTTGACTGTTTTTTGGGGGTCTTGTCTGTTTCTCTGTTTCATGTGGGAAGGGCCCTGAGTTTGTTAAATAAAGCTTTTTATTTATTCAGCTTGTCCATGTGTCATGTTTCAAGTGGTTGTTGCGTTAACCGGCTGAGGGCTTGCGGAGCGGCTGCATTCAGGTGCGTTCATTGCCACAAGCCATTCCCTGACAGGGGGCCTAGAAGTGCCGTTCAATAAGCCGCCGGCGGACGGCCCTTGGACCTTGTGGCTCCCTCCTGGGCTGGTACTCCTCCTCCTCCTCCTCCTCCTCATGGTCCTCCTGCTCGTCCTCCTGAGGTGGTGGTCCAACGTGAGGTGGCAGTGCCTGAGTCCTGCGGATAGCCAGGTTGTGCATCATGCAGCAAACGACGACGAACTGGGAGACTCTATCCGGCGAATACTGTAGAGATCCGCCGGAACGATCCAGGCAGCGGAACCGTTACTTGAGGACGCCAATCGTTTGCTCTATGATGTTCCTTGTGGCTTGATGGCTTTCGTTGTATGCCTCCTCCGCAGGGGTCCTGGGCGCGCGGAGCGGGGTCATGAGCCATGTACACAAAGGGTAGCCCTTGTCCCCAATAAGCCATCCCCTTGGTGGAGGCTGTGCCTGGAACATGTCAGCCACAGTAGTCTGGCGCAGGATAAATGCATCGTGGCTGCTTCCTGGAAAGCGGGCATTGACAGCTAGGATGCGCTGCCTGTGGTCACACACCAGCTGTACATTGAGGGAATGGTAGCCCTTCCGGTTGCGGTAATCCTCGGCATTGTCGATAGGTGCCCGCATAGCCACATGCGTGCAGTCAATGGCGCCCTGCACCATGGGGAAGTCGGCGATCCTGGCAAATCCGACTGCACGCTGCTCCTGCCTCTCTAGGGTCATGGGGAAGGAGATGAATTGGTGTCTCCTTGCGAAAAGGGCATCGGTGACCTGCCGGATGCAGCGATGCACGGCGAACTGGGAGATGTTCGCTATGTCCCCAGCAGCGGCTTGGAAGGAGCCGCTTGCATAAAAGTTCAGAGCCACCGAGACCTTCACTTCCACCGACAGAGACGTCCTGCACATCAGCTGTGGACGCAGATCTCTGTGAAGCAGCTGGCAGATCTCTGCAACCACCTCCCTTCTGAAGCGCAGCCTCTTAACACAATGCGCGGCAGTCATGGTGAGATAGGACACCTGCTGCCGGTATTCCCTGAGTGGGTAAGGCCTACGTTGCCGACGCCTGATGGCCCCTCTGCGTCTAGGCATGGCTGCCCCTCTCACACAGCGTCTGCGAGCCCTTCGCACATAATGCTGGAACTGAGGGTTGGAACCCCATGCAGCCCCCATAATAAACTTGCAAACAGTGAAATCACAAGAGTCAAATTTCCAAGCTCTGGCCAGAAGCCAAAAATACCTCTCCTATGTTGTCCCAAATCAGTAAGGTCTGTTCCTTGGTCTCTGTACAGAAATCCAAAGCACTGAAGTCATTGCAGCAAAATGGCTGGCCTTTATAGTTCAGTGTAAGTGCCCTTTAATTAGCGCTCCCCGAGGCCCGCAGGGCCTCTGCTGTGTTCCACTTCACAGTTCTTAACAGCGCCACGCCCACATTGGGCGGGCGCCACTGAATTTCCGGTTTGGGGCGCACAAACAGCGTTGCACGACGAAATGACGTCATAAGCTGCGCGCGCAGCTGAGCGGGCGCAAACACTTTGCGCCGGCGCTAAATGTCAACTGAAGTTGGGTGTAGGCGCAGATCGGCCTGCGCCCGGGCGCTAAGTGCCTAGCACTGGAAATCTACCCCTCTTATGGCGTTAACGGCTGGCGAACGCAACTGAATTTCTAGGCCATTATGTTTTACAGGATCGTATCCCTTATAGGGGGAGCCACGGGAGAAGCTGTGCAGGCTGGCCAAAAGGACCAACAAGGCCTGTATTATAGAAACTCGAGCGACGTTAGCTGTGATCAGGAGCAAAAGGGGGCTTGGTAATAAAGAAAACCAAGGATAAAATACACTTTGGGGCACACCAACGAATAATTACGGTGTTCCTAAACCTAATGGATATAACCATTCCCAGCTTTTGTGGAAAGGAAACAATAAGCCTGTACAATAACTTGACCCTACAAGCTCTTGAAGGCCCTGAATCAAGAACAATGACATTTAATGTGAAAAGAAGGACATGTAGAAAAGGGGACCGGGAGAAAAGAGGGATACTAGAAACGGCAGGTGTGGGATACGCGGCAGGGGTTGCGACAGTGAACACTATAGACCTGCATACCATAGACAATCGGGTTGATGCCCTAATCCGAATCTTACAAGGATTGTTGGGTAGGGAAGGGGATAACCAAAGACTGCAGGCACAGTTAGGTGATGGCGCGGAGGGAGAATTGCTACAAGTGCCCCACACATTGCCGGACCATGCCAGAACTATAAATTTGATAAACAAAGCAGGGGAAGACGTGAGCCGTCAACTACAGTCGGAAATAGTTTGCGCAGGGTACGGAGTATGGATACTTAGTGAAGTACAACATAACCTAGAGCAACTCCAAAATGAAGAAGTGCCGGATTGGATACCGAATGATGTATTTACCAATTGGACCTTAGATACAAACATGACTCATACGTGTGAGGTACGGAGGAATAGTCATGCTTGGATACCAAAAGCTAGATGCATAACCGGACATTTAAATATAATAGGATTTGTACTATCAATATTGCAGTATGATGTAACAAAAGGAGATTCCTTATACCAAACAAACAATATAAGGGAGATAAGGAATCAAACTCGCTTGCGCTACCATGACTTGTCCAGACATGTAATTAAAGAGAACAACAGTACGAGGGGTATTAACATAGATGATAGTTATAGAAATAACCAAGTTGTTTTATGCCGAGATCCACCAGGAATGACCAAGGATGACTGTGGTTATGGCCGAATGGAAAGGTGCACATTGAGTATCACACCAGTGACACGGGATTCCAAAACAACCACCGCCCCGTGAGGAAATGGAGAATGGTGTGTGAGCACCAAGGCACCACCGCCCTGCGGCGAATGAAGAATGGTGTGTGTGCACCAAGGCACCGCAGCCCCGTGGGGAATGGAGAATGGTGTGTGAGCACCAAGGCACCACTGCCCCGTGGGGAATGGAGAATGGTGTGTGAGCACCAAGGCACCGCCACCCTGCGGGGAATGGAGAATGTTGTGTGAGCACCAAGGCACCGCCGCCCCGTGGGGAATGGAGAATGGTGTGTGAGCACCAAGGCACTGCTGCCACGTGGGGAATGGAGAATGGTGTGTGAGCACCAAGGCACCGCCGCCCCGCGGGGAATGGAGAATGGTGTGTGAGCACCAAAGCACCGCTGCCACGTGGGGAATGGAGAATGGTGTGTGAGCACCAAGGCACCGCCGCCCCGCGGGGAATGGAGAATGGTGTGTGAGCACCAAGGAACCGCCGCCCCGCGGGGAATGGAGAATGGTGTGTGAGCACCAAGGCAACGCTGCCCGGCAAGGGAATGGAGAATGGTGTGTGAGCAGCAAGGCACCACCGCCCCGCGGGGAATGGAGAATGGTATGTGAGCACCAAGGCACCGCCCCACGGGGGAATGGAGAATAGTGTGTGAGCGCCAAGGCAGCGCCGCCCCACGGGGAATGGAGAATGGTGTGTGAGCACCAAGGTACCACCGCCCCACGGGGAATGGAGAATGGTGTGTGAGCACCAAGGCACCGCCGCCCCGTGGAGAATGCAGAACGGTGTGTGAGCACCAAGGCACCACCGCCCCGTGGGGAATGGGGAATGGTGTGTGAGCACCAAGGCACCACCGCCCCGTGGGGAATGGAGAATGGTGTGTGAGCACCAAGGCACCGCTGCCCCGCGGGGAATGGAGAATGGTGTGTGAGCACCAAGGCGCCGCCCCACGGGGGAATGGAGAATAGTGTGTGAGCACCAAGGCACCCGCCGCACCGCGGGGGAATGGAGAATGGTGTGTGAGCACCAAGGCACCGACGCCCCGTGGGGAATGGAGAATGGTGTGCGAGCACCAAGGCACCCGCCGCCCCGCGGGGGAATGGAGAATGGTGTGTGAGCACCAAGGCACCGCCGCCCTGTGGGGGAATGGAGAATGGTGTGTGAGCACCAAGGCACCGCTGCCCCGTGGGGAATGGAGAATGGTGTGTGAGCACCAAGGCACCACTGCCCCGCGGGGGAATGGAGAATGGTGTGTGAGCACCAAGGCACCGCCGCCCCGCGGGGAATGGAGAATGGTGTGTGCGCACCAAGGCACCGCCGCCCCGTGGGGAATGGAGAATGGTGTGTGAGCACCAAGGCACCCGCCACCCCGCGGGGGAATGGAGAAAGGTGTGTGAGCACCAAGGCACCGCCGCCCCGTGGGGGAATGGAGAATGGTGTGTGAGCACCAAGGCACCGCTGCCCCGTGGGGAATGGAGAATGGTGTGTGAGCACCAAGGCACCGCCCCGCGGGGGAATGGAGAATGGTGTGTGAGCACCAAGGCACCCGCCGCCCCGCCGGGAATGAAGAATGGTGTGTGAGCACCAAGGCACCGTCGCCCCGCGGGGGAATGGAGAATGGTGTGTGAGCACCAAGGCACCCGCCGCCCCGCCGGGAATGAAGAATGGTGTGTGAGCACCAAGGCACCGCTGCCCCGTGGGGAATGGAGAATGGTGTGTGAGCACCAAGGCACCACCGCCCCGCGGGGAATGGAGAATGGTGTGTGAGCACCAAGGCACCACCGCCCCGCGGGGAATGGAGAATGGTGTGTGAGCACCAAGGCACCGCCGCCCCGTGGGGAATGGAGAATGGTGTGTGAGCACCAAGGCACCCGCCGCCCCGCGGGGGAATGGAGAAAGGTGTGTGAGCACCAAGGCACCGCCGCCCCGCGGGGGAATGGAGAAAGGTGTTTGAGCACCAAGGCACCGCCGCCCCGCGGGGGAATGGAGAATGTTGTGTGAGCACCAAGGCACCGCCGCCCCGCGGGGGAATGGAGAATGGTGTGTGAGCACCAAGGCACCGCTGCCTCATGGGGAATGGAGAATGGTGTGTGAGCACCAAGGCACCGCACCGCGGGGGAATGGAGAATGGTGTGTGAGCACCAGGGCACCGCTGCCCCGTGGGGAATGGAGAATGGTGTGTGAGCACCAAGGCACCACCGCCCTGTGGGGAATGGAGAATGGTGTGTGAGCACCAAGGCACCGCTGCCCCACGGGGAATGGAGAATGGTGTGTGAGCACCAAGGCACCACCGCCCCACGGGGAATGGAGAATGGTGTGCGAGCACCAAGGCACCACCGCCCCGCGGGGAATGGAGAATGGTGTGTGAGCACCAAGGCACCGCCCCGCGGGGGAATGGAGAATGGTGTGTGAGCACCAAGGCACCGCTGCCCCACGGGGAATGGAGAATGGTGTGTGAGCACCAAGGCACCACCGCCCCGCGGGGAATGGAGAATGGTGTGTGAGCACCAAGGCACCACCGCCCCGCGGGGGAATGGAGAATGGTGTGTGTGCACCAAGGCACCGCTGCCCCATGGGGGAATGGAGAATGGTGTGTGAGCACCAAGGCACCGCCGCCCCGTGGGGAATGGAGAATGGTGTGTGAGCACCAAGGCACCACCGCCCCGCGGGGAATGGAGAATGGTGTGTGAGCACCAGGGCACCGCTGCCCCACGGGGGAATGGAGAATGGTGTGTGAGCACCAAGGCACCACCGCCCCGCGGGGGAATGGAGAATGGTGTGTGAGCACCAAGGCACCACCGCCCCGCGGGGGAATGGAGAATGGTGTGTGAGCACCAAGGCACCACCGCCCCGCGGGGGAATGGAGAATGGTGTGTGAGCACCAAGGCACCGCTGCCCCGTGGGGAATGAAGAATGGTGTGTGAGCACCAAGGCACCACCGCCCCGCGGGGGAATGGAGAATGGTGTGTGAGCACCAAGGCACCGCTGCCCCGTGGGGAATGGAGAATGGTGTGTGAGCACCAAGGCACCACCGCCCCGCGGGGGAATGGAGAATGGTGTGTGAGCACCAAGGCACCACCGCCCCGTGGGGAATGGAGAATGGTGTGTGAGCACCAAGGCACCACCGCCCTGCGCGGAATGGAGAATGGTGTGTGAGCACCAAGGCACCGCCGCCCTGCGCGGAATGGAGAATGGTGTGTGAGCACCAAGGCACCGTCGCCCCATGGGGAATGGAGAATGGTGTGTGAGCACCAAGGCACCGCTGCCCCGCGGGGGAATGGAGAATGGTGTGTGAGCACCAAGGCACCGCCCCGCGGGGGAATGGAGAATGGTGTGTGTGCACCAAGGCACCGCCGCCCCACGCGGAATGGAGAATGGTGTGTGAGCACCAAGGCACCGCTGCCCCGCGGGGGAATGGAGAATGGTGTATGAGCACCAAGGCACTGCCGCCTCGTGTGGGAATGGAGAATGGTGTGTGAGCACCAAGGCACCGCCCCACGGGGGAATGGAGAATAGTGTGTGAGCGCCAAGGCACCGCCGCCCCACGGGGAATGGAGAATGGTGTGTGAGCACCAAGGCACCACCGCCCCACGGGGAATGGAGAATGGTGTGTGAGCACCAAGGCACCGCCGCCCCATGGAGAATGGAGAACGGTGTGTGAGCACCAAGGCACCACCGCCCCGTGGGGAATGGGGAATGGTGTGTGAGCACCAAGGCACCACCGCCCCGTGGGGAATGGAGAATGGTGTGTGAGCACCAAGGCACCGCTGCCCCTCGGGGGAATGGAGAATGGTGTGTGAGCACCAAGGCACCGACGCCCCGTGGGGAATGGAGAATGGTGTGTGAGCACCAAGGCACCGCCGCCCCGTGGGGAATGGAGAATGGTGTGTGAGCACCAAGGCACCCGCCGCCCCGCGGGGGAATGGAGAATGGTGTGTGAGCACCAAGGCACCGCCGCCCTGTGGGGAATGGAGAATGGTGTGTGAGCACCAAGGCACCGCTGCCCCGTGGGGAATGGAGAATGGTGTGTGAGCACCAAGGCACCGCTGCCCCGTGGGGAATGGAGAATGGTGTGTGAGCACCAAGGCACCGCTGCCCCGCGGGGGAATGGAGAATGGTGTGTGAGCACCAAGGCACCGCCGCCCCGCGGGGAATGGAGAATGGTGTGTGAGCACCAAGGCACAGCCGCCCCGTGGGGAATGGAGAATGGTGTGTGAGCACCAAGGCACCCGCCGCCCCGCGGGGGAGTGGAGAAAGGTGTGTGAGCACCAAGGCACCGCCGCCCCGCGGGGGAATGGAGAATGGTGTGTGAGCACCAAGGCACCGCTGCCCCGTGGGGAATGGAGAATGGTGTGTGAGCACCAAGGCACCGCCCCGCGGGGGAATGGAGAATGGTGTGTGAGCACCAAGGCACCCGCCGCCCCGCCGGGAATGAAGAATGGTGTGTGAGCACCAAGGCACCGCTGCCCCGTGGGGAATGGAGAATGGTGTGTGAGCACCAAGGCACCGCTGCCCCGTGGGGAATGGAGAATGGTGTGTGAGCACCAAGGCACCGCTGCCCCGCGGGGGAATGGAGAATGGTGTGTGTGCAGCAAGGCACCGCTGCCCCACGGGGAATGGAGAATGGTGTGTGAGCACCAAGGCACCGCTGCCCCGCGGGGGAATGGAGAATGGTGTGTGAGCACCAAGGCACCGCCGCCCCGCGGGGAATGGAGAATGGTGTGTGAGCACCAAGGCACAGCCGCCCCGTGGGGAATGGAGAATGGTGTGTGAGCACCAAGGCACCCGCCGCCCCGCGGGGGAGTGGAGAAAGGTGTGTGAGCACCAAGGCACCGCCGCCCCGCGGGGGAATGGAGAATGGTGTGTGAGCACCAAGGCACCGCTGCCCCGTGGGGAATGGAGAATGGTGTGTGAGCACCAAGGCACCGCCCCGCGGGGGAATGGAGAATGGTGTGTGAGCACCAAGGCACCCGCCGCCCCGCCGGGAATGAAGAATGGTGTGTGAGCACCAAGGCACCGCTGCCCCGTGGGGAATGGAGAATGGTGTGTGAGCACCAAGGCACCGCTGCCCCGTGGGGAATGGAGAATGGTGTGTGAGCACCAAGGCACCGCTGCCCCGCGGGGGAATGGAGAATGGTGTGTGTGCACCAAGGCACCGCTGCCCCGCGGGGAATGGAGAATGGTGTGTGAGCACCAAGGCACCGCTGCCCCGTGGGGAATGGAGAATGGTGTGTGAGCACCAAGGCACCCGCCGCCCCGCGGGGGAATGGAGAATGGTGTGTGAGCACCAAGGCACCGCCGCCCTGTGGGGAATGGAGAATGGTGTGTGAGCACCAAGGCACCGCTGCCCCGTGGGGAATGGAGAATGGTGTGTGAGCACCAAGGCACCGCTGCCCCGTGGGGAATGGAGAATGGTGTGTGAGCACCAAGGCACCGCTGCCCCGTGGGGGAATGGAGAATGGTGTGTGAGCACCAAGGCACCGCCGCCCCGCGGGGAATGGAGAATGGTGTGTGAGCACCAAGGCACAGCCGCCCCGTGGGGAATGGAGAATGGTGTGTGAGCACCAAGGCACCCGCCGCCCCGCGGGGGAGTGGAGAAAGGTGTGTGAGCACCAAGGCACCGCCGCCCCGCGGGGAATGGAGAATGGTGTGTGAGCACCAAGGCACCGCTGCCCCGCGGGGGAATGGAGAATGGTGTGTGAGCACCAAGGCACCGCTGCCCCGTGGGGAATGGAGAATGGTGTGTGAGCACCAAGGCACCGCCCCGCGGGGGAATGGAGAAAGGTGTGTGAGCACCAAGGCACCCGCCGCCCCGCCGGGAATGAAGAATGGTGTGTGAGCACCAAGGCACCGCTGCCCCGTGGGGAATGGAGAATGGTGTGTGAGCACCAAGGCACCGCTGCCCCGCGGGGGAATGGAGAATGGTGTGTGAGCACCAAGGCACCGCTGCCCCGCGGGGGAATGGAGAATGGTGTGTGAGCACCAAGGCACCGCCGCCCTGCACGGAATGGAGAATGGTGTGTGAGCACCAAGGCACCGCTGCCCCGTGGGGAATGGAGAATGGTGTGTGAGCACCAAGGCACCCGCCGCCCCGCGGGGGAATGGAGAATGGTGTGTGAGCACCAAGGCACCGCCGCCCTGTGGGGAATGGAGAATGCTGTGTGAGCACCAAGGCACCGCTGCCCCGTGGGGAATGGAGAATGGTGTGTGAGCACCAAGGCACCGCTGCCCCGCGGGGGAATGGAGAATGGTGTGTGAGCACCAAGGCACCGCCGCCCCGCGGGGAATGGAGAATGGTGTGTGAGCACCAAGGCACCGCCGCCCCGCGGGGAATGGAGAATGGTGTGTGAGCACCAAGGCACCGCTGCCCCGCGGAGGAATGGAGAATGGTGTGTGAGCACCAAGGCACCGCTGCCCCGTGGGGAATGGAGAATGGTGTGTGAGCACCAAGGCACCGCTGCCCCGCGGGGGAATGGAGAATGGTGTGTGAGCACCAAGGCACCGCCCCGCGGGGGAATGGAGAATGGTGTGTGTGCACCAAGGCACCGCCGCCCCACGCGGAATGGAGAATGGTGTGTGAGCACCAAGGCACCGCCGCCCCATGGGGAATGGAGAATGGTGTGTGAGGACCAAGGCACCCCTGCCCCACGGGGAATGGAGAAAGGTGTGTGAGCACCAAGGCACCGCTGCCCCATGGGGGAATGGAGAATGGTGTGTGAGCACCAAGGCACCGCTGCCCCGCGGGGGAATGGAGAATGGTGTGTGAGTACCAAGGCACCGCCGCCCCGCGGGGAATGGAGAATGGTGTGTGTGCACCAAGGCACCGCCGCCCCACGCGGAATGGAGAATGGTGTGTGAGCACCAAGGCACCGCTGCCCCGCGGGGGAATGGTGAATGGTGTATGAGCACCAAGGCACTGCCGCCTCGTGTGGGAATGGAGAATGGTGTGTGAGCACCAAGGCACCGCCCCACGGGGGAATGGAGAATAGTGTGTGAGCGCCAAGGCACCGCCGCCCCACGGGGAATGGAGAATGGTGTGTGAGCACCAAGGCACCACCGCCCCACGGGGAATGGAGAATGGTGTGTGAGCACCAAGGCACCGCCGCCCCATGGAGAATGGAGAACGGTGTGTGAGCACCAAGGCACCACCGCCCCATGGGGAATGGGGAATGGTGTGTGAGCACCAAGGCACCACCGCCCCGTGGGGAATGGAGAATGGTGTGTGAGCACCAAGGCACCGCTGCCCCTCGGGGGAATGGAGAATGGTGTGTGAGCACCAAGGCACCGACGCCCCGTGGGGAATGGAGAATGGTGTGTGAGCACCAAGGCACCGCCGCCCCGTGGGGAATGGAGAATGGTGTGTGAGCACCAAGGCACCCGCTGCCCCGCGGGGGAATGGAGAATGGTGTGTGAGCACCAAGGCACCGCCGCCCTGTGGGGAATGGAGAATGGTGTGTGAGCACCAAGGCACCGCTGCCCCGTGGGGAATGGAGAATGGTGTGTGAGCACCAAGGCACCGATGCCCCGTGGGGAATGGAGAATGGTGTGTGAGCACCAAGGCACCGCTGCCCCGCGGGGGAATGGAGAATGGTGTGTGAGCACCAAGGCACCGCCGCCCCGCGGGGAATGGAGAATGGTGTGTGAGCACCAAGGCACAGCCGCCCCGTGGGGAATGGAGAATGGTGTGTGAGCACCAAGGCACCCGCCGCCCCGCGGGGGAGTGGAGAAAGGTGTGTGAGCACCAAGGCACCGCCGCCCCGCGGGGGAATGGAGAATGGTGTGTGAGCACCAAGGCACCGCTGCCCCGTGGGGAATGGAGAATGGTGTGTGAGCACCAAGGCACCGCCCCGCGGGGGAATGGAGAATGGTGTGTGAGCACCAAGGCACCCGCCGCCCCGCCGGGAATGAAGAATGGTGTGTGAGCACCAAGGCACCGCTGCCCCGTGGGGAATGGAGAATGGTGTGTGAGCACCAAGGCACCGCTGCCCCGTGGGGAATGGAGAATGGTGTGTGAGCACCAAGGCACCGCTGCCCCGCGGGGGAATGGAGAATGGTGTGTGTGCAGCAAGGCACCGCTGCCCCGCGGGGAATGGAGAATGGTGTGTGAGCACCAAGGCACCGCTGCCCCGCGGGGGAATGGAGAATGGTGTGTGAGCACCAAGGCACCGCTGCCCCGTGGGGAATGGAGAATGGTGTGTGAGCACCAAGGCACCGCCCCGCGGGGGAATGGAGAAAGGTGTGTGAGCACCAAGGCACCCGCCGCCCCGCCGGGAATGAAGAATGGTGTGTGAGCACCAAGGCACCGCTGCCCCGTGGGGAATGGAGAATGGTGTGTGAGCACCAAGGCACCGCTGCCCCGCGGGGGAATGGAGAATGGTGTGTGAGCACCAAGGCACCGCTGCCCCGCGGGGGAATGGAGAATGGTGTGTGAGCACCAAGGCACCGCCGCCCTGCACGGAATGGAGAATGGTGTGTGAGCACCAAGGCACCGCTGCCCCGTGGGGAATGGAGAATGGTGTGTGAGCACCAAGGCACCCGCCGCCCCGCGGGGGAATGGAGAATGGTGTGTGAGCACCAAGGCACCGCCGCCCTGTGGGGAATGGAGAATGGTGTGTGAGCACCAAGGCACCGCTGCCCCGTGGGGAATGGAGAATGGTGTGTGAGCACCAAGGCACCGCTGCCCCGCGGGGGAATGGAGAATGGTGTGTGAGCACCAAGGCACCGCCGCCCCGCGGGGAATGGAGAATGGTGTGTGAGCACCAAGGCACCGCCGCCCCGCGGGGAATGGAGAATGGTGTGTGAGCACCAAGGCACCGCTGCCCCGCGGAGGAATGGAGAATGGTGTGTGAGCACCAAGGCACCGCTGCCCCGTGGGGAATGGAGAATGGTGTGTGAGCACCAAGGCACCGCTGCCCCGCGGGGGAATGGAGAATGGTGTGTGAGCACCAAGGCACCGCCCCGCGGGGGAATGGAGAATGGTGTGTGTGCACCAAGGCACCGCCGCCCCACGCGGAATGGAGAATGGTGTGTGAGCACCAAGGCACCGCCGCCCCATGGGGAATGGAGAATGGTGTGTGAGGACCAAGGCACCCCTGCCCCACGGGGAATGGAGAAAGGTGTGTGAGCACCAAGGCACCGCTGCCCCATGGGGGAATGGAGAATGGTGTGTGAGCACCAAGGCACCGCTGCCCCGCGGGGGAATGGAGAATGGTGTGTGAGTACCAAGGCACCGCCGCCCCGCGGGGAATGGAGAATGGTGTGTGTGCACCAAGGCACCGCCGCCCCACGCGGAATGGAGAATGGTGTGTGAGCACCAAGGCACCGCTGCCCCGCGGGGGAATGGTGAATGGTGTATGAGCACCAAGGCACTGCCGCCTCGTGTGGGAATGGAGAATGGTGTGTGAGCACCAAGGCACCGCCCCACGGGGGAATGGAGAATAGTGTGTGAGCGCCAAGGCACCGCCGCCCCACGGGGAATGGAGAATGGTGTGTGAGCACCAAGGCACCACCGCCCCACGGGGAATGGAGAATGGTGTGTGAGCACCAAGGCACCGCCGCCCCATGGAGAATGGAGAACGGTGTGTGAGCACCAAGGCACCACCGCCCCATGGGGAATGGGGAATGGTGTGTGAGCACCAAGGCACCACCGCCCCGTGGGGAATGGAGAATGGTGTGTGAGCACCAAGGCACCGCTGCCCCTCGGGGGAATGGAGAATGGTGTGTGAGCACCAAGGCACCGACGCCCCGTGGGGAATGGAGAATGGTGTGTGAGCACCAAGGCACCGCCGCCCCGTGGGGAATGGAGAATGGTGTGTGAGCACCAAGGCACCGCCGCCCTGTGGGGAATGGAGAATGGTGTGTGAGCACCAAGGCACCGCTGCCCCGTGGGGAATGGAGAATGGTGTGTGAGCACCAAGGCACCGATGCCCCATGGGGAATGGAGAATGGTGTGTGAGCACCAAGGCACCGCTGCCCCGTGGGGAATGGAGAATGGTGTGTGAGCACCAAGGCACCGATGCCCCGTGGGGAATGGAGAATGGTGTGTGAGCACCAAGGCACCGCCGCCCTGTGGGGAATGGAGAATGGTGTGTGAGCACCAAGGCACCGCTGCCCCGTGGGGAATGGAGAATGGTGTGTGAGCACCAAGGCACCGATGCCCCGTGGGGAATGGAGAATGGTGTGTGAGCACCAAGGCACCGCTGCCCCGCGGGGGAATGGAGAATGGTGTGTGAGCACCAAGGCACCGCCGCCCCGCGGGGAATGGAGAATGGTGTGTGAGCACCAAGGCACAGCCGCCCCGTGGGGAATGGAGAATGGTGTGTGAGCACCAAGGCACCCGCCGCCCCGCGGGGGAGTGGAGAAAGGTGTGTGAGCACCAAGGCACCGCCGCCCCGCGGGGGAATGGAGAATGGTGTGTGAGCACCAAGGCACCGCTGCCCCGTGGGGAATGGAGAATGGTGTGTGAGCACCAAGGCACCGCCCCGCGGGGGAATGGAGAATGGTGTGTGAGCACCAAGGCACCCGCCGCCCCGCCGGGAATGAAGAATGGTGTGTGAGCACCAAGGCACCGCTGCCCCGTGGGGAATGGAGAATGGTGTGTGAGCACCAAGGCACCGCTGCCCCGCGGGGGAATGGAGAATGGTGTGTGTGCAGCAAGGCACCGCTGCCCCGCGGGGAATGGAGAATGGTGTGTGAGCACCAAGGCACCGCTGCCCCGCGGGGGAATGGAGAATGGTGTGTGAGCACCAAGGCACCGCCGCCCCGCGGGGAATGGAGAATGGTGTGTGAGCACCAAGGCACAGCCGCCCCGTGGGGAATGGAGAATGGTGTGTGAGCACCAAGGCACCCGCCGCCCCGCGGGGGAGTGGAGAAAGGTGTGTGAGCACCAAGGCACCGCCGCCCCGCGAGGGAATGGAGAATGGTGTGTGAGCACCAAGGCACCGCTGCCCCGTGGGGAATGGAGAATGGTGTGTGAGCACCAAGGCACCGCCCCGCGGGGGAATGGAGAATGGTGTGTGAGCACCAAGGCACCCGCCGCCCCGCCGGGAATGAAGAATGGTGTGTGAGCACCAAGGCACCGCTGCCCCGTGGGGAATGGAGAATGGTGTGTGAGCACCAAGGCACCGCTGCCCCGTGGGGAATGGAGAATGGTGTGTGAGCACCAAGGCACCGCTGCCCCGCGGGGGAATGGAGAATGGTGTGTGTGCACCAAGGCACCGCTGCCCCGCGGGGAATGGAGAATGGTGTGTGAGCACCAAGGCACCGCCGCCCTGCACGGAATGGAGAATGGTGTGTGAGCACCAAGGCACCGCTGCCCCACGGGGAATGGAGAATGGTGTGTGAGCACCAAGGCACCGCTGCCCCGTGGGGAATGGAGAATGGTGTGTGAGCACCAAGGCACCCGCCGCCCCGCGGGGGAATGGAGAATGGTGTGTGAGCACCAAGGCACCGCCGCCCTGTGGGGGAATGGAGAATGGTGTGTGAGCACCAAGGCACCGCTGCCCCGTGGGGAATGGAGAATGGTGTGTGAGCACCAAGGCACCGCTGCCCCGTGGGGAATGGAGAATGGTGTGTGAGCACCAAGGCACCGCTGCCCCGTGGGGAATGGAGAATGGTGTGTGAGCACCAAGGCACCGCTGCCCCGCGGGGGAATGGAGAATGGTGTGTGAGCACCAAGGCACCGCCGCCCCGCGGGGGAGTGGAGAATGGTGTGTGAGCACCAAGGCACCGCCGCCCCTCGGGGAATGGAGAATGGTGTGTGAGCACCAAGGCACCCGCCACCCCGCGGGGGAGTGGAGAAAGGTGTGTGAGCACCAAGGCACCGCCGCCCCGCGGGGGAATGGAGAATGGTGTGTGAGCACCAAGGCACCGCCGCCCTGCACGGAATGGAGAATGGTGTGTGAGCACCAAGGCACCGCTGCCCCGTGGGGAATGGAGAATGGTGTGTGAGCACCAAGGCACCCGCCGCCCCGCGGGGGAATGGAGAATGGTGTGTGAGCACCAAGGCACCGCCGCCCTGTGGGGAATGGAGAATGGTGTGTGAGCACCAAGGCACCGCTGCCCCGTGGGGAATGGAGAATGGTGTGTGAGCACCAAGGCACCGCTGCCCCGTGGGGAATGGAGAATGGTGTGTGAGCACCAAGGCACCGCTGCCCCGTGGGGGAATGGAGAATGGTGTGTGAGCACCAAGGCACCGCCGCCCCGCGGGGAATGGAGAATGGTGTGTGAGCACCAAGGCACAGCCACCCCGTGGGGAATGGAGAATGGTGTGTGAGCACCAAGGCACCCGCCGCCCCGCGGGGGAGTGGAGAAAGGTGTGTGAGCACCAAGGCACCGCCGCCCCGCGGGGAATGGAGAATGGTGTGTGAGCACCAAGGCACCGCTGCCCCGCGGGGGAATGGAGAATGGTGTGTGAGCACCAAGGCACCGCTGCCCCGTGGGGAATGGAGAATGGTGTGTGAGCACCAAGGCACCGCCCCGCGGGGGAATGGAGAAAGGTGTGTGAGCACCAAGGCACCCGCCGCCCCGCCGGGAATGAAGAATGGTGTGTGAGCACCAAGGCACCGCTGCCCCGTGGGGAATGGAGAATGGTGTGTGAGCACCAAGGCACCGCTGCCCCGCGGGGGAATGGAGAATGGTGTGTGAGCACCAAGGCACCGCTGCCCCGCGGGGGAATGGAGAATGGTGTGTGAGCACCAAGGCACCGCCGCCCTGCACGGAATGGAGAATGGTGTGTGAGCACCAAGGCACCGCTGCCCCGTGGGGAATGGAGAATGGTGTGTGAGCACCAAGGCACCCGCCGCCCCGCGGGGGAATGGAGAATGGTGTGTGAGCACCAAGGCACCGCCGCCCTGTGGGGAATGGAGAATGGTGTGTGAGCACCAAGGCACCGCTGCCCCGTGGGGAATGGAGAATGGTGTGTGAGCACCAAGGCACCGCTGCCCCGCGGGGGAATGGAGAAGGTTTGTGAGCACCAAGGCACCGCCGCCCCGCGGGGAATGGAGAATGGTGTGTGAGCACCAAGGCACCGCCGCCCCGCGGGGAATGGAGAATGGTGTGTGAGCACCAAGGCACCGCTGCCCCGCGGAGGAATGGAGAATGGTGTGTGAGCACCAAGGCACCGCTGCCCCGTGGGGAATGGAGAATGGTGTGTGAGCACCAAGGCACCGCTGCCCCGCGGGGGAATGGAGAATGGTGTGTGAGCACCAAGGCACCCGCCGCCCCGCCGGGAATGAAGAATGGTGTGTGAGCACCAAGGCACCGCCGCCCCGCGGGGAATGGAGAATGGTGTGTGTGCACCAAGGCACCGCCGCATCGCGGGGAATGGAGAATGGTGTGTGAGCACCAAGGCACCGCTGCCCCACGGGGGAATGGAGAATGGTGTGTGTGCACCAAGGCACCGCTGCCCCGCGGGGAATGGAGAATGGTGTGTGAGCACCAAGGCACCGCCGCCCTGTACGGAATGGAGAATGGTGTGTGAGCACCAAGGCACCGCTGCCCCACGGGGAATGGAGAATGGTGTGTGAGCACCAAGGCACCGCTGCCCCGTGGGGAATGGAGAACGGTGTGTGAGCACCAAGGCACCCGCCGCCCCGCGGGGGAATGGAGAATGGTGTGTGAGCACCAAGGCACCGCCGCCCTGTGGGGGAATGGAGAATGGTGTGTGAGCACCAAGGCACCGCTGCCCCGTGGGGAATGGAGAATGGTGTGTGAGCACCAAGGCACCGCTGCCCCGTGGGGAATGGAGAATGGTGTGTGAGCACCAAGGCACCGCTGCCCCGTGGGGAATGGAGAATGGTGTGTGAGCACCAAGGCACCGCTGCCCCGTGGGGAATGGAGAATGGTGTGTGAGCACCAAGGCACCGCTGCCCCGCGGCGGAATGGAGAATGGTGTGTGAGCACCAAGGCACCGCCGCCCCGCGGGGAATGGAGAATGGTGTGTGAGCACCAAGGCACCGCCGCCCTGCGGGGGAGTGGAGAATGGTGTGTGAGCACCAAGGCACCGCCGCCCCGCGGGGAATGGAGAATGGTGTGTGAGCACCAAGGCACCCGCCACCCCGCGGGGGAGTGGAGAAAGGTGTGTGAGCACCAAGGCACCGCCGCCCCGCGGGGGAATGGAGAATGGTGTGTGAGCACCAAGGCACCGCTGCCCCGTGGGGAATGGAGAATGGTGTGTGAGCACCAAGGCACCGCTGCCCCGCGGGGGAATGGAGAATGGTGTGTGAGCACCAAGGCACCGCTGCCCCGCGGGGGAATGGAGAATGGTGTGTGAGCACCAAGGCACCGCCGCCCTGCACGGAATGGAGAATGGTGTGTGAGCACCAAGGCACCGCTGCCCCGTGGGGAATGGAGAATAGTGTGTGAGCACCAAGGCACCGCTGCCCCGTGGGGAATGGAGAATGGTATGTGCGCACCAAGGCACCGACGCCCTACGCGGAATGGAGAATGGTGTGTGAGCACCAAGGCACCGCCGCCCTGCGCGGAATGGAGAATGGTGTGTGAGCACCAAGGCACCGTCGCCCCATGGGGAATGGAGAATGGTGTGTGAGCACCAAGGCACCACCGCCCCACGGGGAATGGAGAATGGTGTGTGAGCACCAAGGCACCGCCCCGCGGGGGAATGGAGAATGGTGTGTATGCACCAAGGCACCGCCGCCCCACGCGGAATGGAGAATGGTGTGTGAGCACCAAGGCGCCGCCCCACGGGGAATGGAGAATGGTGTGTGAGCACCAAGGCACCGCCGCCCCTCGGGGAATGGAGAATGGTGTGTGAGCACCAAGGCACCGCTGCCCCGCGGGGGAATGGAGAATGGTGTGTGAGTACCAAGGCACCGCCGCCCCGCGGGGAATGGAGAATGGTGTGTGAGCACCAAGGCACCGCTGCCCCACGGGGAATGGAGAATGGTGTGTGAGCACCAAGGCACCGCCGCCCCGCGGGGAATGGAGAATGGTGTGTGAGCACCAAGGCACCGCTGCCCCGCGGGGGAATGGAGAATGGTGTATGAGCACCAAGGCACCGCCGCCTCGTGGGGGAATGGAGAATGGTGTGTGAGCACCAAGGCACCGCTGCCCCGCGGGGAATGGAGAATGGTGTGTGAGCACCAAGGCACCGCTGCCCCGCGGGGGAATGGAGAATGGTGTGCGAGCACCAAGGCACCGCCGCCCCATGGGGAATGGAGAATGGTGTGTGAGCACCAAGGCACCGCCGCCCCGCGGGGAATGGAGAATGGTGTGTGAGCACCAAGGCACCGCCGCCCCGCGGGGAATGGAGAATGGTGTGTGAGCACCAAGGCACCGCCGCCCCGCGGTGAATGGAGAATGGTGTGTGAGCACCAAGGCACCCAATATGACAGTTACGAATAAGGGAGGGACCACCTCCTGTGCCATCACGGATACTGACCTGCTTTACCCCACACGAAGAGACACATATAAACGGGTATATCATATATCCTGAACTAAAAGAAGAAACTATTAATGGGACAGTGACGGACACTATCCGAGAAGGGTATACAAAGGCAATAAGGCCACAAGGAAAACCGATACCCGAACTGAAGGAAGAACAGACCCAACTGGAGCATGACATTCAGAAGCAGAGACAAAAGCATGTTATTTTGATGGAAGAAATAGATAAGCTACAAAAGGACACTGAAGAAATGTTGGCTAGTCGGCCTTGGTATACTAAGTTTTGGAATGCTGGACTTAATGTGCAAAAACACCCCTGGTTAAGGATAATATCATATGTATTGGTTGTCGTACAAGGCGTTGTATTGGTGATCTTGTTGTTATCCTGTCAAAAATGTAGCAGGAATAAGAGAGATAAGAGACAAGCCATAGCGAGAGCGATAAGAAAAAAACTGGATAAGGCAAATTTAAAAAGTCCGGCAGAAAGGACTTATCTTATATAACCTCGATGGGAAAGTCAACAGGCAGATTCTGCAGTTTGGGAAGTAGCTACCCAAACAGGGGGACAAACCTGGGGCTCACCCACAAGAAAGTTATCGGGAAATGGCCTGGCCTGGGCATATAGCCAAGGGCCGTAAGGGGGGATTGTAAGGGGACAAAACTGACTTCTTATAATTAAAAGTTAGAAGAAACTATAACTTCTTAGAATTAAAATTAGTGGAAACTAAAAGCTGATAAGTTTGTCTCCTATCCTTGCTTAGGAATGTAGGACCTAGACAAAACAGGAATTGTAAAGCTAATAAGCTGGTCTTGTGTCCTTGCTTAAGATAAGACAGGACATACAGATTCTCAAAGCTGTAAAGTCTGTGTGTTATATTGCGAATTACTACACAGACCACAAGAGTAAACTTTAACAGGACTTTACTATTCGAAGGTCAGGGCGGAACTGCCCAATAAATCATTACTCAGCACTTATATACCGGTGTGGTCACCGCCGGTATTACAGTATACAGCAGCCAAGATAAAGTAGTGCAACCCCTAAAATAGTTCTCTTAAAGGTGGACGGTTACATACACTACAATCCTCCCTTTTTAGCTTACAATATACCTATTCCCCATTAAACATAACATCATAACATATATTCAACTTCATGTAAAAACAGTTCACAGATGTAGTCTCTGCGGGAAACAGTTCACAGATTCAGTCTCTGCGGAGGCGCCTCCTGCGCTTCCTGACTCGGTCGGGATAACGCCTCGGTGGTGTAGTAGTTCTCGGTGGTGTAGTAGGTTCACGTTGCTGAGGTGACTCATCCAATAGTCCTTCACTGGACTTAACAGCTTGAACTTCCGTAACTTCAGAACCAGCCTTGCTGACTTCTAAAGGCTCGAGTACCTTGGGAAGTTTTCCTACTTCCAAACTGATTTGACTCAGTTCGGAGTGACCACGTGCGTGACCTGGTAGAGGTGATAATGGTTCAGATGGGTCATCATCTTCTGCTTCGTCTTTTCCTTTTCTGCTTCTTGGAGACTCTCTGGGCTCCACTCCCAGCTGCGTGCACAGTTCCTCCTCCTCTTCCTCCTGTTGCCGTATCAGCGCCACCATCTCCCGGTGTTGCTTAGACTTTTCGTGATTCTTCATGGTTTTTTTACTTTGGAAGACTTCCCCACAAGCTGGGCAGAACAGGTCGTGGTAATATTCGGTGTCGTCCAGGTAGTGGTAATAATCGGTGTCGTCCTGAGCTAGGCCAGCGAGAGGGTCCTCTATTTCCTCCATGCCCAGCTGGACATTAGCCAGCTTTTGTTCCAAATCCAGACATCTCTCCTGAAGAGACTTCTTCATGCGTTCAGCTTCATCCAGCTTTTTCTGGGCTTCCTGCAAGTCTTTTACTAATGACATAATTTGTGATTTCAATACTTCGACTTCATTCGGAGATTGATTGATCGGACTATTCAATCCCTCTACTGGAGCAGCTGTTTCAGCATTCTGTTGTTCTACATTGCCATGAGTCAGCGTACTCTTGGCATCCAAAGGCTGCTCTGTTGCAATCTTCTCAGTCTGTGTTGCAACCTCAGCTATTTCAATAACTTTTGAGAGCTCCGAACCCCTTCCCTTTGAAGATTGAAGCTCGTGTTCAAGTTTTTCCCATTTCAGAGTCTTGTCCCTCAGCATATGAAGGAGTTGGCTGACCGTTAACTCTTCTGACATCAGATGTTTCCCAGTATCGTCGTCATGTGTTTTTGACGTATAGGCTGCAGGGCTGTTTGTAACCTTGCACTGGGGCTCCTTCGCTGCTTTTAATTCGCCATCATCCGCAGCCTCCACCATTCGAATTTCAACAAATGAATCGTCCGGTGATGCTGCACCCAACTTCAGTAGGAGCTCAGAATTCATGGCAACCAAATCAGCCTTTTCTGCCTGCAACCTGCTAACAAGCGCCTTCAGTTGCTGAACATCTTGCTCCAGCAGATTAGAGCACGCACCTTCAGAAACCGAATCAGCTTTGATTCGTTTGGCCTCCTCGCGCAGACGGTTTGTGTGCTCCTGCTCCATTTTCTCCATCAGCTGCTTCTGTTGTCTTTCCAGATTCTCCCACTCTGTGTCAAATAACTTTTTCGTTGCATTCATCTCTTGCTCAAGACGGCGAATCATTTGTTCTAATTGCTGTTGTAGTTTGAAATGGAGTTGAGTTCGAGCCCGGTGTTCCTCAGAAATGTGCATGTCTGAAGACTGGACAGACTCAGAATTCTCTGTCAACCTGTGTTGTTGTTGTTCGGTGGAAATCTGTTCTGATACTTTGCTCTCTTCTGAAGCATTTATGCACTCCTTCGTTTTTCCATCATTAGTCTGCAAGTCCATTTTAGACTTGTCTTTTGCACATGGGCTGGTCTTACCATCATCAGTTCCAGAGTCTGAGCTGATTGTCTTCACCGAGTTCTCACTCACTGCTTTGTCCCTGTCACTGTTGCATATGCCCTCATCCAGTATTCTGGACAATCGTGCAGGTTTGACATTTTTCTTTCCGGAATCTACCGTTATTGCTTTTAGGGAGTGCCAGTCCATATTTATTTTCCTGATCCACTCCCGTCCCAGAAGTGGTGGACCTCCCTCAGGTAGTACATATAATTCCATTCCTTGGTGTTCTTTGCCCTTGTGTATCACCTTGACTTTTATCTTTCCGATGGGGTATACTTTTTGCCCCGTGTATGTCTGCAATACTATCTTCGTGTCCCGTAGGGGAATATGTTTGAATAACTTTTTGTAATCTTGTTTATTCATGACCGTCAACGCCGCTCCGGTGTCCAAGTCCATTTTCACATGGACTCCTGCTATCTGCAGTGTGACCCAGATAGTTTGTCGGTCAGCTTCCTTACTCATATTGTGAATTCTCAGACTACCCAGTTCCTTGCTGTTGGAGTCTGAATCCGAATTCTGTTCATCCGAACTCTTCTCAGCCACCTTGTGTACCTTGCTATACTTTTCCGGCGGTGACTTTTTTTTGTTGCTGGTCTTCTTTCCTGACCGGCATACTTTAGCTATGTGACCAAGCTTGCCACATTTTCTACATTCCTGGTTTTTAAACCAGCATTGGTTCTGGTCGTGTGTTGTCTTCCCACAACGATAACATTTCGTTGTACCCGAAGTCATTTGATCCACGCTGAGTACCGCTGCCTTCAGCTGCATTTCCGCAGTGCCTCTCGCTGTGGCTTCGTGCGATGCTGCAGTAAGGACAGCCTTATCAAGTGTAAGATCGTTCTCTTCGAGCAGTCGCTTTTGTGTTCCTTCCTTCGACAACCCGCACACGAACTTGTCTCTCAATGCCTCTGTCAGATTTTCCCCAAACTGACAGTATTTCGCTAGTCTACGCAGTTCAGCCAAGTACTCCGCGTTGCTTTCCTCTTTCAGTTGCGTTCTGGCATTAAAATTTGAATCGTTCCGCTAACATCAGCGGTGTGGGGTTCAAATGATCCTTCAGGACAGCAACAATATTAGCGAAAGTCTGATCCACCGGTTTAGCTGGTGATAGAAGATGCTTCAATAGCCCGTATGTCTTCGCACCCATTGAGTTTAGTAAGGTTAGAGCTTTATCATCATTTGCTATTTTATTGGCCTTACAATATATCTCGATGCGTTCTACATACGTGGCCCAATCTTCCACATCGGAATCGAAATCGTTGATGTTACCACGCTTAGGCATCTTCACAATCTTTCTGAGAAACAACAACGAATTTTTCTTTAACTTTTTTTTTTAAATGGCGGTTTCCCGCGCTTATCTTCTTCCCCGCCTCCGAGAATGGAGGTTTCCCGCGCTTGTCTTCTTCCCCGCCTCCGAGAATGGCGGTTTCCCGCGCTTGTCTTCTTCCCCGCCTAACTGGCGGCTTCCCGCGTTTCTTCCTCTGGCGGGAGGGGTAAGCTTTGCCCTCGGGCGACGACCGCTGGCTTTCGGTTTATTCTGAAGCGCGAGAACAGCTGATTGAGTTCCTTGTTCCCTTTCCCGACAGGGGCAACCGGGCGCTGGGGACAACCAGTTGGCGGCGGACAGTTCCAGCTCTTGGTCCTTTGCGGAAAGCTGCTGTAAGCCGCTGGGCGGAAATCTCGCTCGGTCTCCCTCGCTCGGTCCCGTTCCCCCCTCGCTCGGACTCTGTCTCTCCCGCTCGCTCGGTCTCCCTCGCTCTCCCGCTCGCTCGGGCTCTGTCTCTCCCTCAGCGGTTTTCAATCTTGCCTCCCAGCCCTCTCGCAGTCCGGTCCTTTCCTCCCCAGGCTGCGGCTGAGTTCTCCGCGGTTTTATTTATTTATTTATTTTTATTACCTCCCGCGCCTTACGATCCCGGTCGCAGCGCCTCGCGGCCTCGGTAGCTGCCCGGCCTTTTTCACCGGTCGCGGTCGAGCTGTCTCACGACGCTGTTGCGTCTCCCAGCCCGCTGGTAGCCCGGTCTCTCACACCGGCTGCGTTCCCGCTTGTACCGCGGCTTCCGTGCCCTACGCTGCCCCAGTCTCAGCGCCTCTGGCCCCGACTTCTGTCCGGCTCCTTTCCCCGGCCGTGGTTGAGTTCACCGCCCTTATATCCTCCGTTTCTTTTTATTTTCTCCCCTACTCACAGTCAACGTGGCCGACTTGCTTCTCGTCGCTGATCGGCTCACTCACCACCGTGATAGAAGGGACGATCACTGCCTGTTGCTGATGGAAGGCTTCGTGTCAGAATTCTTCCTTCTTCCTTGCTCTGCAGACTCGAGTCTTCTCTCAGCAGAATGACGAGGGCGGATGCCTCTTCTCGACGCTCGTTAACTGCTTCGGATGTATCTCTGCCGCAGGGTAAGATCGAACTCGTCGCCACTGTAAAGTCTGTGTGTTATATTGTGAATTACTACACAGACCACAAGAGTAAACTTTAACAGGACTTTACTATTCGAAGGTCAGGGCGGAACTGCCCAATAAATCATTACTCAGCACTTATATACCGGTGTGTTCACCACCGGTATTACAGTATACAGCAGCCAAGATAAAGTAGTGCAACCCCTAAAATAGTTCTCTTAAAGGTGGACGGTTACATACACTACAAAAGCATGATTCTGTAGACCAATCAATGAGCTTAGAAGGGGGGTGCACGCCTCAAGTTAGGGTATAATTGCTGTACATATTTGATACTCGGTGGAAGAATCCTTTCGCTGGGATGAGACTGTGATTTTCCCCCTGCATATGCTTGAATAAAGATCGTGAAACTTATCCAAGGTGTCCATCTGGTGAATTCGTGGTTGCTATAGGGCAAGTGTCGACCCCTTATCTCAGGGGGTCTGCTTGAGAGGAGGGAAGACTTCTTTTTTACCCCAACAGTATCATAGAAACATAGAAGATAGGAGCAGGAGTAGGCCATTCGGCCCTTCGAGCCTGCTCATAATCCCAACTCACATACAGCACTGCGTGTCAGTATCAAACAATCCCAACTCGCATACAGCACTGCGTGTCAGTATCACACAATCCCAACTCGCGTACCGCACTATGTGTCAGTATCACACTGCGTGTCAGTATCACACAATCCCAACTCGCGTACAGCACTGTGTATCAGTATCACACTGCGTGTCAGTATCACACAATCCCAACTCACGTACAGCACTGTGTGTCTGTGTCACACAATCCCAACTCACGTACAGCACTGTGTGTCTGTGTTACACAATCCCAACTCACGTACAGCACTGTGTGTCTGTGTCACACAATCCCAACTCACGTACAGCACTGTGGGTCTGTATCACACAATCCCAACTCGCTTAACGCACTGTGTGTCAGTATCAGACAATCCCAACTCACGTACCGCGCAGCCTGATGCAGAATAAGGCATCCTTCACTTTAACCCCAAATAACACACCCTAATCTGAGAAGTACAGTTTTCTGGTCCACAATCGTTGGCTTCATTATATTTTTAGTGGGTTTCATGCACAAGTCCCACAAGTGGCTGCAGTCCTTATGGATTAATGATGGAGGCCCAGAGTGGGATCCTTTGGATTTCTCAAAAGTTAGCTAATGTCTGGAAAAGTGTCACAATAGCTACAATATAAATATAGCAGGACGAATGTGGGCAAATGCATTGCCCTGTGTGGAACTGAGCCCTGCCCAGGACACTAGTCAGATCACAGATTCTATACCTGTCTGTGTTGAATTAGCCAATCTCACCCAGGTGGTACGGGTGACCCTCAGTGAGAGCATCTGGCTCCGATTATTATCCCGTCACCACTGATGGAAATTTGCACGACATCAAGTGAGGAGACGAGGGAGCTCAGCTCTGATTCCCATCAGAGTCGAATAGCCTGCTGATATTCACTGTGAAGGGTTAGAGATGAACAAAAACAATTTGGGTGATAGATGCCGATTACTCTCCAGCGTACCCAACAATCACAGCAGGTATCAGAACCGCCGGGGGAGGGGGAGAAAAAACTGAAAAATAAGTAGGAGTGCGTTGTGAGAGGTCTGATGGGATTGTCAGTCACATTGTGTTAGTTGGCTGATTCAGACAGACAGCTTATTGGTAATGCATGCTGCCTCTGCAGAAGGGGAAATAGCGAACATATAAAGCAAACGCACCCTGGTAAAATGTAAGCTGACCCTTCCTGTCTGACCATGGCTGTATGTACACATCAGACCATATTTACATGATCTGTGTGGCAGACAATGTCATTCAAGAGGCTCATTCTTATTGACTTTGAAACTTCCTGCCAAACTCAAATAAAATTCCGACAGACTCACGAAGGCTCTTCAGAAACGACCAGTAATTCCTCCAGTTCCTGGGCCTGCTTATACCATGGCAACTTAGCTTCCACAGGGAGTTTCTCTAGAAATCAAACAAACACATCAAATCTACCTGAAGGCTTTAGAAAGGCAGTTTTAGTGAGAGGTGACACATTATTTCAAGATTACAGTCCTCAGTCACAAACCATTTAGTGTAATAGAAATTAGATCATTAGTGTTTCTAATTCAAACGATTTTTTTCGTATAAAACAATTATTTATTTTGATTGTCTCTTCAAGTGCTCATTGAGTATGGTCAGTTCTTTATTTCTTAATTGTTCGATAAGCTGGGGACTGTAAGTTTTTATGCTTCGCAGTGTATTTACATTTCTGTACCTGCACACACAAAGATGGAACAGTAGGTACAATAAATTGCCAATAACTTTCTGTCTGTGTCTTTACTTGATAATGGCAATGTTTTATTATCCAATGATAATGCTTTAACTTCAACTCATCCAAAACTCCGCTTCCCTGTGACAATCCCGCACCAATTTCCCCATCATCCCTGTGCTCATTGACTCACATTAGCTCCTGATCCCGCAACACCTCCAATTTAAAATGATCATCCTTGTGTTTAAACTCCTCCATGGCCTTGCCTCTTCCTGTGCCTCTATCCTCCAGCTGCCCTAAAACCCCTCCTCCCCCACATCTCACTGCTCCTCTGACACTGGCCTCTTTTACACCCCCTCTCTTTTTCCCCATCATTGGTGGCCATGCTTTCAACCAGATAATGCTTTGGAATTCCCTCCCTAAATCCCTCTATCTCTTTCTTTTCCTTTATGACGCTCCTTAGCACCTACCTCTTTATTGGAACTTCATGATGCTTTCTTTGCCAATGACAATGCTTCATTTGATGATGATAAATTTATACTTTATTTAATAATGACAACACTTAGAAAAACCTGGAGGGTGATTTTCCCCGGATACTTTAGCGCTAAAGAGCATCCGAGGTGGCCAAGATAGGGTCGTAAACTACAACGCCGGTTTAACCCACGTTTAGAGCAAGGCGCCACCTTGGTAAAGGAGTTGAAGCTTGCACTGGGAATGGCCACCCCGAAGGGGCCAACTGACAATTAAATTGCCTGCTAGCACACATTAAGGAGGCTGCATGGCATTTTGCTGGCTATGGCTTGACCTAACGCCCTCTCCTAACAGCGACCAGTTGATTGGGAGTAAATTAGTCGTTGCTGAGGATTTCGAGCGGTACTTAAAGGTATATCACCATTTACTGTTCACTTGCTGCTGGAAGTTTGAAGAAGATTTATGAAACACATCGGGAGGCTTCCTGGGACACTTTATCAAAACTTCACCAACACGCTATCAACATTTATTCCAGAAATTCTCTGAGGATTTCACCCAAGTGCTGTACTACTCTACCTTATTGGACACCTTATAGGAGTCATCAAGAAGAAGGGAAGGCTTGGTCATGGGCATCTTGCTAGGTGGTCCCCATTGGTCTGCAGAAGGAATGGAAGGAGGAGATGAGGCCAGGCAGAGCAGCACCAGCTGCTGCAGGAGAGAGGGACAGGAGGGGCAGGATGGCCACTGCCACCCTGAGATAACCAGCCCCCCATCTACCCAGCCATCAGTCAGGGTGCCTTGCCCCATTATTGGTCTCCCACTCATCACCCAATGTAAATGGCAACCTCCTCTTCTGCCAGTTGGTCGCATAAAAGTCAAGTTTGACCCCATTGTATTCACCATGGACAAGATCACTAATTAGCAGCTTTGATAAGAAATATGGATGTAGTTGTGAAATATTATCCCCAGAACACAGGTGAAAATAACATAATACGACTTATTCAGTCATGTAAGCCACACTATGGCCTCGATTGTGGAATCCAGATGGGAACATTTAAAGATAATCTAAACACATTTGGGTTTTTTTTTAATACAGGGAAGCCCTTAGACACTGATGAAGGTAAATTATTTTGTATTTGGAGAAAAGTAAGTATGAGGGCAAAATGGAAGCGCAGAGCATTAACGGACAGGCAAAGTGTAACACCGAGCACTGCCAAGATTCAGAAAGAGACCAATCATTGCCTCATAGGGTGGTAGGGATAGCTGGAGAGCTGAGTGGCTCTAAATCACTACTGCACATCTCCTTGTGTGTGGATCAAGACAGGCTCTGGCAGAGGCCTCGGAGCAAGTCACCTGCTCACCCTCTTGTCCCTTGTGTGATCTTGAATATGTGATACTGGGAAAAGTGCAAGACTACAGAGGGGAAAAGTCTAACCTAATGTGGGGGGTGGGGAACAATAGACTTTACTGTTTTGCTTTTGCTTGGAAAAAAAGTCTCTAGATTGACACTTGAACCATTTTTCTGTTTCTTCTATTTTTCAATAAATGTTATTTACTGTGCCAAGATATTTGAGTAATGGCAGCTCTGAGTCCAAACACAACTTACTGCACTTCTGGAAATCAGCATTTAGCCTGTTCAGGTGAATTCCCATATAAAGCTACATGATGCTACAATTACATCTTTTTATTTCAGAACTACTCATTAGAATAATGAGCTCCTGGGCAATAAAAGAAAATGTATGTTTTATTTTAATAGCTTTTTGATTCAACTTCTTTTTCTTTTGGAGAAGATCAAAAAGCTTTCAAGCTGGATCGATGCCAAATGCCCAAAGGGGCCACGTTTGGAAATATCCTACTTAATACAAATTGTATGAAACGTGAATGAACTTGGATAGGAAAATTACTTTAGCTCTTAGGGTGAATTTTATGATTTTGCACTCCCAGCACCGAGGTTCCTGCAATAGGAAATTCAGGAGCGAGGTCAGCAAGGTCAGAAAATTCAGGAGCAAGGTCAGCAAGGACAGGAAATTCAGGAGCAAGGTCAGCAAGAACAGGAAATTCAGGAGCGAGGTCAGCAAGGTCAGGAAATTCAGGAGCGAGGTCAGCAAGGACAGGAAATTCAGGAGCAAGGTCAGCAAGGACAGGAAATTCAGGAGCGAGGTCAGCAAGGTCAGGAAATTCAGGAGCGAGGTCAGCAAGGTCAGGAAATTCAGGAGCGAGGTCAGCAAGGTCAGGAAATTCAGGAGCGAGGTCAGCAAGGTCAGGAAATTCAGGAGCGAGGTCAGCAAGGTCAGGAAATTCAGGAGCGAGGTCAGCAAGGTCAGGAAATTCAGGAGCGAGGTCAGCAAGGTCAGGAAATTCAGGAGCGAGGAACTTTGCGGGAATTGCAGTGAAACCCTGTTTACACAGGGGAGCAGCTCCAAGGAATTTCTGGCCTGTGGGATGACACTGATAAACTGATCCACAAATCTAACATTAATCCAACATTCTAGCCTAGCAATTGAGCTGAGGGATGTTACTGTAGGAATGCTACGCATCTTTGTATAATGTTTCTCTGTCCACTGTGTTATTGAAGACATGAATACATTTTTAAAAATCTGTTAAAGGTTTTGTTAAAGTAATAGACAAAGCAATTTGACTAATGCATTCAGTAACATCACACAGCATGAAGCAGCTGCCCTTACCTTTTGGTTTATAGCATGGAATGGTGACTACGCATTCTTCCTTGACGTGAGGTTTTGTTTTTGGGTTACAACCGCCTGCATGCAGTCCTCTGTGGTCAATACACAGGACTACTCTATACCTGAGGCCCTGTCCACATGTCACTGTACACTAGGGACAGACAGAGCAACAACATATAAGAGGTCAGAGGTCATACATCTGCTGCTAAAGACACTTTGCAGCTGAGAAAGTGAATCAAGTAAATAAAGCATATTCAAAATACAATAGCACGAGGCAATGTACTGGTCGATTGTGACTATTATTCCAATTATTGCTGCCAAAGAAAAGCGCTTAAATATAAATTCAGAGCTGTACACCACACTATTAAAATGTCATGGTCTTAAATAGTCAACAAATGATGTTGCCCAGCAGTGCATGAGCCCTAGCAATAAATTATAGAGGTTACTGTCTGCTGGCATTCATAGTGAGGGAATACTGGCTCAAATAATGCTGCACTTCCAAGGGTAGATGGGAACAGCAGGACGAGTCATCAGGACAATATCCACAACCCAAGAGCATCTTACAAACCAAAGGAATGTGTATCTGAGAATTAGATCAGTTTTTAATGATAGCACAGACAACTTTGTAAAGGAACCACGCTATATCCAAATACTAAATTTTAATTGCCTGAAAGTTACCCTTTTCCCAATTATTGATCATACAAAGATCAGTTCAACGGATGGCAATATAAACTAAATGGAACAATTTTAAAGGAACACAGAGACCTAGGGGTATAGGTACACAAATCTTTGAGGGTGCAAGACAAGTAGATAAGGTTGTTAAAAAAGCATATGGGATCCTTGGCTTTATTAATAGAGGCAAAGAGCACAAAAGCAAGGAAGTTATGCTGAACCTTTATAAAACACTGGTTCGGCCTCAGCTAGAGTATTGTGTTCAATTCTGGGCACCACACTTTAGGAAGGATGTCAAGGTCTTGGAGAGGGTGCAGAAGAGATTTACTAGAATGGTGCCAGCAATGAGGGGCTTCAGTTACGTGGAGAGACTAGAGCAGAGAAGGTTAAGGGGAGATTTTATAGAGATGTTCAAAATCATGAAGAGTTTTAATAGAGTAAATAAGGAGAAACTGTTTCCAGTGGCAAAAGGGTTGGTAACCAAAGGACACAGATTGAAGAAAATTGGCAAAAGAACCAGGGGGGAGATGAGGAGAATTTTTTTTACGCAGCGAGTTGTTATGATCTGGAATGCGCTGCCTGAAAGAGCGGTAGAAGCAGATTCAATAGTAACTTTCAAAAGAGAATTGGGTAAATATTTGAAAAGGAAACATTTTCAGGGATATGGGGAAGGAGCAGGGAAGTGGGACTACTTGGATAGCTCTTTCAAAAAGCCGGCACTGGCATGATGGGCTGAATGGCCTCTTTCTGTGCTGTACGATCCTATGGTTTCCTTTCTGCTGTTGTTAAAATAACGCACAGAGGAATCTTACACAGAGGTATTTAAACATCCGAATGGTAATATTGAAAACGCAATTTCATCACATTGATGCCGTATTTGTGCCTTGTGAAATGAACCACATATCGTAGGGAGAGAAATTGGAACCACATGGATAGATAAAAAGGTTGGAAAAAATGGCACTGAAGTATGAGAAAAACCCTTAGTGTGTGATTGAACAGAACTAATAGACTTCAGGTACTGCCTTTCCAAACTAAGGATATACACGAAGAATAATTGTTCCTGTCTGGATTATCTACACTTTCAGGGACAGGGACTCAATAAAATTAACATAAGTAAAGTAACAGTAACAAAGAAAATAATGGCACCTAAGAGTGACAAATCCCCAGGACCAGATACTTTCCATCCTAGGGTTTTAAAGGAAGTAGGTGAGCACATTGCAGATGCCCTAACTATAATCTTCCAAAGTTCTCTAAATTCAGGTAACGTTTCTTTAGATTGGAAAATTGTGCATGTCACTCTGCTATATAAGAATGGCAAGAGGGGGAAACCAGAGAATTATAGACCAGTTAAACTAACATCTGCTGTTGGGAAATTACTAGAGTCTATAATTAAGTATAGGGTGACTGAACATCTCAAAAATTTTCAGCTGATCAGAGAGAGCCAGCATGGATTTGTGAAAGGTAGGTCATGCCTGACAAATCTGATTGAATTTTTTGAGGAGGTGATTAAAGTAGTGGACAGGGGAATGTCTATTGATGTTATTGATCCGGAAGACATTTGGAAAAAGTCCCTCATAAGAGACCATTAACTAAGGTAGAAGCCCATGGAATTGAAGGCAAATTATTGACCTGGTTAGGAAATGGCTGAGCGGCAGGAGACAGAGAGTAGGAATAATGGGTAGGATGTGACTAGTGGTGTCCCACAGGGATCTGTGTTGGGGCCTCAGCTACTCACAGTATTTATTAATGACTGAGATGATAGCATAGAAAGCCATATATCCAAATTAGCTGATGACACAAAGATAGGCAGCATTGTAGGCAGTGTAGATGAAAGCATAAAATTACAAAGAGATATTGATAGATTAAGTGAATGGGCAAAACTGGGGCAAATTAATTTCAATGTAGGCAAATGTGAGGTCATCCACTTTGGACTTAAAAAGGATAGAACAGGGTACTTTCTAAATGGTGAAAAGCTAAAAACAGTGGAATTCCAAAGAGACTTGGGGGCCCAGGTACATAGATCATTAAAATGCCATGAACAGGTACAGAAAATAATCAAAAAGGCGAATGGAATGCTGCCCTTTATATCTAGAGGACTAGAATACAAGGGTGTAGAAGTTATACTGCAGCTATGGTTAAGCCACACCTGGAGTACTGTAAGCAGTTCTGGGCACCACACACTAGGAAGGATATCTTGGCCTTGGAGAGAGTGCAGCGTAAGTTTACCAGAATGATACCTGGACTCCAAGGGTTAAATTATGAGGAGAGATTATACAAATTAGGGTTGTAATCCCTGGAATTTAGAAGGTTAAGCAGTGATTTGATCGAAGTTTTCAATATATTAAGGGGAACAGATAGGGCAGATAGAGAGAAACTAGTTCCGCTGGTTGGGGACCCTAGGACGAGGGGGCATAGTCTAAATATTAGAGCCCGACCTTTCAGGAGTGAAACTAGGAAACAATTCTACACACAAAGGGTGGTAGAAGTTTGTAACTCTCTTCTGCAAATGGCAATTGATGCTAGATCAATTATTAATTTTAAATCGAAGATTGATAGGTTTTTGTTAACCAAAGGTAATGGCCCAGAAATTCAGGTTGGAAGCTTCCCGCAGGTGCAAGCCCCCGACCTGCACTTACCTTGCACGCTGGTTAGTAAGAGCAGTCTTGGTAATATAGGGGGGCTAGTAAGAGCAATTTTGGTAATATATGGGCATTAGTAAGAGCAACCTTGGTAATATATGGGCGATAGTAAGAGCAATCTTGGGAATATATGGGCGTTAGTAAGAGCAATTTTGGTAATATATGGGCATTAGTAAGAGCAATCTTGGTAATATAGGGGCGATAGTAAGAGCAACCTTGGTAATATAGGGGCGTTAGTAAGAGCAGTCTTGGTAATATAGAGGCGTTACTAAGAGCAATCTTGGTAATATAGGGGCGATAGTAAGAGCAATCTTGGTAATGTAGGGCATTAGTAAGAGCAATCTTGGTAATATGGGGCGTTAGTAAGGGCAATCTTGGTAAAATAGGGGCATTAGTAAGAGCAATCTTGGTAATATGGGGTGTTAGTAAGGGCAATCTTGGTAATATAGGGCATTAGTAAGAGCAATCTTGGTAATATAGGGCATTAGCAAGAGCAATCTTGGTAAAATGGGGGCGTTAATAAGAGCGATCTTGGTCATATAGGGGCGTTAATAAGAGCAATCTTGGTAACATAGGGGCGTTAATAAGAGCAATCTTGGTAACATAGGGGCATTTGTAAGAGCAATCTTGGTAATATAGGGGCGTTAATAAAAGCAATCTTGGTAATATAGCGCATTTGTAAGAGCAATCTTGGTTATATAGGGGCGTTAATAAGAGCAATCTTGGTAATATAGGGCATTAGTACGAGCAATCTTGGTAATATAGGGGCGTTAATAAGAGCAACCTTGGAATATATAGCATTAGTAAGAGCAATCTTGGTAATATAGGGGCGTTAGTAAGAGCAATCTTGGTAATATAGGGGCATTTGCAAGAGCCATCTTGGTAATATAGGGGCATTAGTACGAGCAGTCTTGGTAATATATGGGGTGTTAGTAAGAGCAATCTTGGTAATATAGGGGCATTAGTAACAGCAGTCTTGGTAAAATATGGGCATTAGTAAGAGCAATCTTGGTAATATAGGGGCGTTAGTAAGAGCAGTCTCGGTAATATAGGGGCGTTAGTAAGAGCAGTCTTGGTAAAATATGGGCATTAGTAAGAGCAATCTTGGTAATATAGGGGCGTTAGTAACAGCAGTCTTGGTAAAATATGGGCATTAGTAAGAGCAATCTTGGTAATATAGGGGCGTTAGTAAGAGCAGTCTCGGTAATATAGGGGCGTTAGTAAGAGCAATCTTGGTAATATGTGGGCATTAGTAAGTGCAATCTTGGTAATATAGGGGCATTAGGAAGAGCAATCTTGGTAATATAGGGGCGTTAATAAGAGCAATCTTGGAATATAGAGCATTAGTAAGAGCAATCTTGGTAATAAAGGGCGTTAGTAAGAGCAGTCTTGGTAATATAGGGGCGTTAGTAAGAGCAATTTTGGTAATATATGGGCGTTACTAAGAGCAACCTTGGTAATATATGGGCGTTACTAAGAGCAATCTTGGTAATGTAGGAGCGTTAATAAGAGCAATCTTGGTAATACATGGGCGATAGTAAGAGCAATCTTGGTAATATAGGGGCGTTAATACGAGCAATCTTGGTAATATGGGGCGTTAGGAAGCACAATCTTGGTAATACTGGGGCATTAGTAAGAACAATCTTGTTAATATAGGGGCGTTAGTAAGAGCAATCTTGGTAATATAGGGGCGTTAGTAAGAGCAGTCTTGGTAATATAGGGGCATTAGTAAGAGCAATCTTGGTAATATAGGGGCATTTGTAAGAGCAATCGCGGTAATATAGGGGCGTTAGTAAGAGCTGTCTTGGTAATATATGGGCATTAGTAAGAGCAATCTTGTTCATATAGGGGCGCTAGTAAGAGCCGTCTTGGTAATATAGGGGCATTAGTAAGAACAATCTTGGTAATATATGGGCGTTAGTAAGAGCATTCTTGGTAATATAGGGGCATTTGAAAGAGCAGTCTTGGTAATATAGGGGCGTTAGTAAGAGCAATCTTGGTAATATATGGGTGTTAGTAAGAGCAATCTTGGTAATATATGGGCGTTAGTAAGAGCATTCTTGGTAATATAGGGGTATTTGAAAGAGCAGTCTTGGTAATATAGGGGCGTTAGTAAGAGCAGTCTTGGTAATATAGGGGCGTTAGTAACATCAGTCTTGGTAAAATATGGGCATTAGTAAGAGCAATATTGGTAATATGGGGTGCTAGTAAGAGCAGTCTTCGTAATATAGGGGCGTTAGTAAGAGCAATCTTGGTAATATATGGGCGTTAGTAAGTGCAATCTTGGTAATATAGGGGCATTTGTAAGAGCAATTTGGTATTATAGGGGCGTTAGTAAGAGCAGTCTTGGTAATATAGGGGCGTTAGTAAGTGCAATCTTGGTAATATAGGGGCATTTGTAAGAGCAATCTTGGTAATATGGGGCATTAGTAAGAGCAGTCTTGGTAAAATATGGGCATTAGTAAGAGCAATCTTGGTAATATAGGGGCGTTAGTAAGAGCAGCCTTGGTAATATAGGGGCATCAGTAAGAGCAATCTTGGTATTATAGGGGCGTTAATAAGAGCAATCTTGGTAAAATGGGGGCGTTAATAAGAGCGATCTTGGTCATATAGGGGCGTTAATAAGAGCAATCTTGGTAATATAGGGCATTAGTAAGAGCAATCTTGGTAAAATAGGGGTGTTAGTAAGAGCAATCTTGGTAATATAGGGCATTAGTAAGAGCAATCTTGGTAATATGGGGCATTAGTAAGAGCAATCTTGGAAATATATGAGGCGTTAGTAAGAGCAATCTTGGTAATATAGGGCATTAGTAAGAGCAATCTTGGTAATATATGGGGCGTTAGTAAGAGCAATCTTGGTAATATAGGGTATTAGTAAGAGCAGTCTTGTTAATATAGGGGCGTTAGTAAGTGCAATCTTGGTAATATAGGGCATAAGTAAGAGCAATCTTGATAATATGGGGCGTTAGTAAGAGCAATCTTGGTAATATAGGGGCATTAGTAACAGCAATCTTGGTAATATAGGGGCATTATTAAGTGCAATCTTGGTAATATAGGGGCATTTGTAAGAGCAATCTTGGTAATATATGGGCATTACCAAGATCAATCTTGTTAATATGGGGCGTTAGTAAGAGCAGTCTTGGTAATATATGGGCATTAGTAAGAGCAATCTTGGTAATATATGGGCATTAGTAAGAGCAATCTTGGTAATATAGGGGCATTAGTAAGAGCAACCTTGGTAATATAGGGGCATTAGTAAGAGCATTCTTGGTAATATAGGGGCATTAGTAAGAGCAATCTTGGTAATATAGGGGCGTCAGTAAGAGCAACCTTGGTAATATACGGGCATTAGTAAGAGTATTCTTGGTAATATAGGTGCGTTAGTAAGAGCGGCCTTGGTATTATAGGGGCATTTGTAAGAGCAGTCTTGGTAATATAGGGGCATTAGTAAGAGCAACCTTGGTAATTTAGGGGTGTTAGTAAGAGCAATCTTGGTAATATAGGGGCGTTATTAAGTGCAACCTTGGTAATATAGGAGCATTTGTAAGAGCAATCTTGGTAATGTAGGGGCATTAGTAAGAGCAGTCTTGGTAATATATGGGCATTAGTAAGAGCAATCTTGGTAATATAGGTGCGCTAGTAAGAGCCGTCTTGGTAATATATGGGCATTAGTAAGAGCAACCTTGGTAATATAAGGGCGTTAGTAAGAGCAGTCTTTGTAATATAGGGGCATTAGTAAGACCAATCTTGGTAATATATCGGTGTTAGTAAAAGCATTCTTGGTAATATAGGGGCATTTGTAAGAGCAATCTTGGTAATATAGGTGCGCTAGTAAGAGCAGTCTTGGTAATATATGGGCATTAGTAAGAGCAATCTTGGTAATATATGGGCGTTAGTAAGAGCATTCATGGTAATATAGGGGCGTTAGTAAGAGCAGTCTTGGTAAAAAAGGGGCGTTAGTAAGAGCAATTTTGGTAATATATGGGCATTAGTAAGAGCAATCTTGGTAATATATGGGCGTTACGAAGAGCAATCTTGGTAATATATGGGCGTTACTAAGAGCAACCTTGGTAATATAGGGGCGTTAGTAAGAGCAGTCTTGGTAATATAGGGGCGTTAGTAAGAGCAATTTTGGTAATATATGGGCATTAGTAAGAGCAATCTTGGTAATATATGGGCGTTACTAAGAGCAACCTTGGTAATATATGTGTGTCAGTAAGAGCAGTCTTGGTAATATATGGGCGATAATAAGAGCAATCTTGGTAATATAGGGGCATTAATAAGAGCAATTTGGTAATATAGGGGCGTTAGTAAGAGCAGTCTTGGTAATATAGGGGCGTTAGTAAGAGCAATTTTGGTAATATAGGGGCATTATTAAGTGCAATCTTGGTAATATATGGGCATTAGTAAGAGCAATCTTGGTAATATAGGGGAGTTAGTAAGAGCAGTCTTGGTAATATAGGGGCATTAGTAAGAGCAATCTTGGTCATATAGTGGCATTAGTAAGAGCAATCTTGGTAATATATGGGCGATAGCAAGAGCAATCTTGGTAATATAGGGGCATTAGTAAGAGCAACATTGGTAATATAGGAGCGTTAGTAAGAGCAATCTTGGTAAATTAGGTGCATTATTAAGTGCAATCTTGGTAATATAGGGGCATTTGTAAGAGCAATCTTGGTAATATAGGGGCGTTAGTAAGAGCAGTCTTGGTAATATATGGGCATTAGTAAGAGCAATCTTGGTAATATAGGGGCGTTAGTAAGAGCAGTCTTGGTAATATAGGGGCATTAGTAAGACCAATCTTGGTAATATATGGGTGTTGGTAAGAGCATTCTTGGTAATATAGGGGCATTTGTAAGAGCAGTCTTGGTAATATAGGGGCGTTAGTAAGAGCAATTTTGGTAATATATGGGCATTAGTAAGAGCAATCTTGGTAATATATGGGCGTTACGAAGAGCAATCTTGGTAATATATGGGCGTTACTAAGAGCAACCTTGGTAATATATGTGTGTTAGTAAGAGCAGTCTTGGTAATATATGGGCGATAATAAGAGCAATCTTGGTAATATATGGGCGATAGTAAGAGCAATCTTGGTAATATAGGGGCATTAGTAAGAGCAAGCTTGGTAATATAGGGGCGTTAGTAAGAGCAATCTTGGTAATATAGGGGCATTATTAAGTGCAATCTTGGTAATATAGGGGCATTTGTAAGAGCAATCTTGGTAATATAGGGGCGTTAGTAAGAGCAGTCTTGGTAATATATGGGCATTAGTAAGAGCAATCTTGGTAATATAGGGGAGTTAGTAAGAGCAGTCTTGGTAATATAGGGGCATTAGTAAGACTCGGAGCAGCGGGAGCAGCGGAGGAGGAGCCGGGTATAAAAACCGGCGCCCAGCGAGGCCCGAGATCACTCGGAACAGCGGGAGCAGCGGAGGAGGAGCCCGGTATAAAAACCGGCGACCAGCGAGGCCCGAGAGCACTCGGAGCAGCGGGAGCAGCGGAGGAGGAGCCGGGTATAAAAACCGGCGACCAGCGAGGCACACCAACTCAGCAGCGGGGAGAGAGGTAAAAAGAAATCAGTGTGTGACGTCATCAGGGAGCAGGTAAGTGATTGGTTGGTGAGTATTTCTCTTTTTTAAACTTTAACTCTGTAGTTTATAGTTACTAGGGTCTTTTCTGGTGTAGCAGGTACTGTTGGTAGACTATACAAGCGCCTTAGAGATATCTTTAATTGGTGATAGTAAATTAGTTTAAATTAATTAAAGGGTAAGTCATGCCAGGAGAGCCCAGCCCCGTGATGTGCTCCTCCTGCTCCATGTGGGAATTCAGGGACACTGCCCCTGGTGACTACGTGTGCAGGAAATGCATCCATCTGCAGCTACTAGCAGACCGCATTGAGGAGCTGGAGCTGCGGGTGGATGGGTTGTGGAGCATTCACGATGCTGAGAAGTTCGTGGATAGCACATTTAGTGAGTTGGTCACACCGCAGGGAAGGGCTGCACAGGAAGAAAGGAAAGGGGTGACCATCAGGCGGAGCAATAGAAGTAGGCAGGTAGTGCAGAAAACCCCTGTGACCATTCCCCTCTCAAACAAGTATACCGCTTTGGATACTGTTGAGGGGGATGACTCACCAGGGGAAGGCGGCAGCAGCCAGCTTCCTGGCACTGGGGGTGCTCCTGCTGCCCAGGAAGGGAGGAAAAAGAGTGGGAGAGCAATAGTGGTAGGGGATTCTATAGTAAGGGGAACAGATAGGCGTTTCTGTGGCCGTAGACGTGAATCCAGGATGGTTTGTTGCCTCCCTGGTGCCAGGGTCAAGGATGTCACTGAGCGGCTGCAGGGCATTCTGGAGGGGGAGGGTGAACAGCCAGAGGTCGTGGTCCACATTGGTACCAATGACATAGGTAAAAAGAGGGATGAGGTCCTGCAGCAAGAATTTAAGGAGCTAGGGGCAAGATTAAGGAGCAGGACCTCAAAGGTTGTAATCTCTGGATTACTCCCGGTGCCACGTGCCAGTGAGTATAGGAATGGGAGGATAGAACAGATGAATGCGTGGCTAAAGGGATGGTGCAGGAGGGAGGGCTTTAGTTTCCTGGATCACTGGGTCTGCTTCTGGGACAGGTGGGACTTGTACAAGTCGGACGGTTTACACCTGAACCAGAGGGGAACCAATATCCTTGCGGGGAGGTTTGCTAGCACTGCTGGAGGGGGTTTAAACTAACTCGGCAGGGGGATGGGATACAGAGTGGAGCTATAGTAGGGGGTGATGTACAGCCAAATACGGAGGAAAAAACAAGTCAGCAGGGAAGGCAGAGCAAAGATGTGAAGGCAAAAGGGAATATGGCAGGGCTGGAAGGCATTTATTTTAATGCAAGGAGTCTTGCAAATAAGGTGGATGAACTGAAGTTGTTGTTGAACACATGGGAGTACGATATTGTTGCTATCACGGAGACATGGTTGAGGGAGGGGCAGGACTGGCAGCTGAATATTCCGGGGTATAGAATCTTCAGGCGAGACAGAGGGGGGTGTAAAAGGGGAGGGGGTGTTGCAATATTAATTAAGGAGTCAATTACTGCTGTAAGGAGGGATGATATATTAGCGGGTTCCTCTAATGAGGCCATATGGGTAGAACTTAAAAACAAAAAGGGGTCAAGCACTTTGCTGGGAGTGTACTATAGGCCCCCAAACAGTCAGGGGGAGATAGAGGAACAGATATGTAGGCAAATCTCAGAAAAGTGTGAAAATAATAGGGTAATAATAGTGGGGGATTTCAACTTCCCCAATATAAATTGGGATAGTCAGAGTGTGAAAGGCTTAGAGGGTGCAGAATTCTTAAAGTGCATCCAGGAGAGCTTTTTGAGCCAACATGTAGAAAGTCCTACAAGAGAGGGAGTGGTACTGGACCTAATTCTAGGGAATGTAGCCGGGCAGGTGGTGGAAGTGTCTGTAGGAGAGCATTTTGGCGATAGTGACCATAATTCGGTGAGATTTAAGGTGGTCATGGAAAAAGACAAAGACGGCCCGGAAATAAGGGTTCTAAATTGGGGGAAGGCCGATTTTAATAAGATAAGACAGGATCTGGCCAAAGTGGACTGGGAGCAGCTACTTATAGGAAAATCCACATCAAAACAGTGGGAGGCTTTCAGAAGGGAAGTAGAGAGAGTACAACACCAACATGTTCCTGTAAAGGTCAAGGGTGGGACCAACAAACAAAGGGAACCTTGGATGACAAGGGATATACAAAAATGCATTAGGAAAAAAAGGGGGGCTTTTGGCAGTTACAAAAGACGGAGGAAGCCCTAGAGGAGTATAAAAGGTGCAGGGGCATACTTAAAAAGGAAATTAGGAGGGCGAGGAGGGGCCATGAAATAACACTGGCGAGCAAAACAAAGGAAAATCCTAAGATGTTTTATAAGTATATTAAGGGCAAGAGGATAACCAGGGAAAGGGTAGGGCCCATTAGGGACCAAAGTGGCAAGCTGTGTGTAGAGCCAGATGAAGTAGGTGGGGTTTTAAATGAATTTTTTGCCTCTGTGTTCACTATGGAGAAAGACGATGTAGACATAGAAGTCGGGCAAGGGGACTGTGACATACTTGAACATATTAGCATCGAGAGGGAGGAGGTACTAGCGGTTTTAGCAGGCCAAAAAATGGATAAATCCCCAGGCCCGGACGAGATGTATCCCAGGCTGTTGTGTGAGGCAAAGGAGGAGATTGCAGGGGCTCTGACACAAATTTTCAGAACCTCTCTGGCCACAGGGGATGTACCAGAGGACTGGAGAACAGCTAACGTAGTACCATTATTCAAGAAGGGTAGCAGGGATAAACGAGGGAATTACAGGTCAGTGAGCCTAACATCTGTGGTAGGGAAATTATTGGAAAAAATTCTGAGGGACAAAATTAGTCTCCACTTGGCGAGGCAAGGATTAATCGGGAATAGTCAGCATGGCTTTGTCAAGGGTAAATCATGTCTGACCAATCTGATTGAATTTTTCGAGGGGGTGACTAGGTGTGTGGATGAGGGAAATGCTGTGGATGTGGTTTACATGGACTTCAGTAAAGCTTTTGACAAAGTCCCGCATAGGAGACTGGTCAAGAAGGTAAGAGCCCATGGGATCCAGGGGGCCTTGGCGCGTTGGATCCTAAACTGGCTGAGTGGCAGGAGGCAGAGGGTGATGGTCGAAGGTTGCTTTTGTGACTGGAAGCCTGTGTACAGTGGGGTACCTCAGGGATCGGTGCTGGGTCCCTTGCTGTTTGTGATCTACATTAATGATTTGGATGAGAATGTAAAGGGTATGATCAGTAAGTTCGCGGATGACACGAAAATTGGTGGGGTGGTAAATTGCAAGGAGGAAAGCCTTAGGCTACAGGGCGATATTAACGGGTTGGTCAGATGGGCGGAAAAGTGGCAAATGGAATTTAACCCGGAAAAGTGCGAGGTGATGCATTTTGGATGGACAAATAAGGCAAGGGAATACACAATGAGTGGTAGGACCCTAGGAAGTACAGAGGGTCAGAGGGACCTTGGTGTACATGTACATAGATCCCTGAAGGCAACGGAACAGGTAGATAAGGTGGTTACAAAGGCATATGGGATACTTGCCTTCATTAGCAGAGGCATAGAATATAAGAGCAGGGAGGTTATGATGGAGCTGTACAAAACGCTGGTGAGGCCACAGCTGGAGTACTGTGTGCAGTTCTGGTCGCCTCACTATAGGAAGGATGTGATTGCTTTGGAGAGGGTGCAGAGAAGATTCACCAGGATGTTACCTGGGATGGAGTGCCTCAGCTATGAAGAAAGACTCAACAGGCTGGGGTTGTTTTCCTTGGAGCAAAGGAGGCTGAGGGGGGACCTGATTGAGGTGTACAAAATGATGAGGGGCATAGATAGGGTAGATAAAGAGGAACTTTTCCCCTTAGTAGGGGGGTCAATAACAAGGGGGCATAGATTCAGGGTAAGGGGCAGGAGATTTAGGGGGGATTTGAGGAGGAACTTTTTCACCCAGAGGGTGGTTGGAAGCTGGAACTCGCTGCCTGAAAGGGTGGTAGAGGCAGAAACCCTCACAACATTCAAGAAGCATTTGGATGGGCACTTGAAATGCCATTGCATACAAGGCTATGGACCAAATGCTGGAAAATGGGATTAGACTGGACAGGGATTGATGGACGGCACAGACACGATGGGTCGAAGGGCCTCTTTCTGTGCTGTAAAACTCTATGGGCTAGATTTTCAGTATAGACAGTTTTGGGGCGCTAACCTTAGCGCCCGCCCGAAGTTAGCGCCCGCCCCAAAGTAGCGCCCCGTTGCCGGAAATTCAGTGGCTTCGCCCTAAGAGGTTGGTGGAGCGCTAAAAGAGGCGTTCCACTACTATCTTTAGGCGCTAAGCCGGCGGTGCAGAGCGCAGCGCCCGAGCTCGGGCGCAGCGCACGGCAGACACTCTGGTGCCAGTGAGCTCTTAAAGGGGAAGGGTGCATGTGTTTTTTTCGGAGGAGGTGGAGGAGGAGGAGGAGGAGCAGGAGGAGGAGGAGGAGGAGGTGGTGGTGGTGGTGGTGGTGGTGGTGGTGGTGGTGAACATAAATACACCGTTCACAACAACACACTGGCCTAGAAATTCAGTGCCCTTAGCACCGATTTTGCGGCGCTAGAGGGCCTAGCGCTGCAATTGGCGCCGGTTCCTAAATTGCCTGGGGCCCTTCCGCGGCGGTAGACCGGTAGCGCTGCGCCGGCACCGATGACGTCATCGGTGTGCGCAGCGTCCCGGTTGCCGTGGTAACCCGGCCCCAGGCTGAAATTCAGTTGCGCCCGCCTCGCCCGTGGCAGGCGCAACTAAGACTCTGGCAACAGAGTCTTCCCCCAGTGTGCGCCGGCGCATAAAGGTGGACCGGCGGCCGGCCGCGTTCCCGGCGGCCGCCTGCCCGCACCTCCCTTCCCGGACTCCTGCATTCCCCCCCCGCGGCCCTGATCAGTGTCTCATGCGAGCCCGGCACTTCCCCGAGGTGCCGGGCTCAGATGTCGGGTCAATCCGCCGGACAGTTGTCGGCTGCAGGCAGCTCCTCCTTAACAGGAGGAGGAGGCCTGCAGTTCCCCCGCCTGCCGCACCGCATCGGGTGCCGCAGCGGGGGATTAGCGCCGGGAAACCCAAGTTCACGCCCGTTTTGAGGCGCTAAAGGAGGGTTTTAGCGCCCGCCGCCGTCTGGGCCCGGCGCACCCGAATTTTCGTCGCGCGCTGCCGCATTACCGCTGGCGCAAACTTTCTGGCGCTACAGCCCTGGCAAGACCAGAACCCAATTTCTAGGCCACTGGATCCTTCCACACAACACATGCAGACTGCCGTTTATAGTGCAGGAGGAGTGCCCTTTAATTTGCGCTCCCCAGGGTGTGTTGCGTTCCATTTTACAAACGCTCTGGACGCCAGCCGCAGAATGGGGCGGTCCGACTGAAGTTTGGATTCGGGGCGGCCAAAGGGCGTTGCACGAGGATGTGACGTCATTTTCTGCGCGCGCATCCGGGCGGCCGCTAAACTTTGCGCTGGCGCTAACGGGCAACTTAATTTGGGGTGGGGCGCAAACTGCGCTGTGCCCGGGCGCTACACGAATAGCGCCCGAAAATCACTTCTCTTAAGGCGCTAACTGCTGGCGCAAGCAACTGAAAATCTAGCCCTATGACTCTATGGGCTAGATTTTCAGTATAGGCAGTTTTGGGGCGCTAACCTTAGCGCCCGCCCGAAGTTAGCGCCCGCCCCAAAGTAGCGCCCCGTTGCCGGGAATTCAGTGGCTTCGCCCTAAGAGGTTGGTGGAGCGCTAAAAGAGGCGTTCCACTACTCTCTTTAGGCGCTAAGCCGGCGGTCCAGAGGGATAGCGCCCAGGCGGGGCGCAGCACGGGTGCGGTCATTTTTGCACTGACAGCAGACCCCGTGGTGCCGACCAGCTCTTAAAGGGGGAAGGGACGAATTGGTCTGCTGCCACGCCCTGCACACTGCAGCCTTGCAAAGAGGCCTCAACACTACTGCTCAGCCCCAGGGAGTCATGGCAACGCCAGAGAGGGCCCGTCAGCGTGCCCTGCGCTTCTCAGAGGGTGATCTGGACATAATGGTCACAGCTCTGGAGGTGAGGCGCAAGATCTTGTTTCCAGACAGTGGGAGGAATCCAACCCACCACGACTACACCAAAGCCTGGAAGCAGATCGCCCAGAGGGTGACGTTCACCGGCGAGGCCCCCAGGACCCACACACAATGCCGTAAGAAATACAACGATCTGACCAGGATTGTGAGGGTGAGTAGCCTTTCCAGTCTCCTCCACATTCTTGCATGTACACCTGACATGATGGGCAAAGGGACCTGAAAGTCCTTTTGGCCAGCCCTCAGCCAGCAGCATTGGGACAGTCATGAGCATCAAATGGCCATTCGGCACTCTACACTTTGGCCAAGCTATTCCACCATGGGAGGCAGTGGACAGTACATCAGGGCTTCACTCTGTCCAAGCTATTCCACCATGGGAGGCAGTGCACACTACATCAGGGCTTCACTCTGTCCAAGCTATTCCACCATGGGAGGCAGTGCACACTACATCAGGGCTTCACTCTGTCCAAGCTATTCCACCATGGGAGGCAGTGCACACTACATCAGGGCTTCACTCTGTCCAAGCTATTCCACCATGGGAGGCAGTGCACACTACATCAGGGCTTCACTGCGCACTTACAGCCCGTCCTTTCTCTTGCAGGCTAAAGTAGCGTTTAATCACCAGGCCCGTGCCAGGGGTGGCCGCGCCAAGCTGCAGAAGCTCACTCGGCTGGAGGAGCGCGTGTGTGTGCTCATGGGAGCACGTGTGATTGTCCCCACAGCGTGCGGTGTATCCGACCCTCCACTGCCCGGCAATGGTAAGGACCTCGCCTTTTGGCCCTCTCGCGTCGCACTGGCCCATCCGAGCTACCTCCTTTGCCACTGTCCCACCAATGCGCTGAATCCCACCAGTCCTAACTCCCTCGCTGACGCCGTCTCCTCACTCTGAAGCTACTCTTGTGCATTCCTGCTTTCAGCTGGTGACGACCAGGACCCTGAGGCTGCCAGTGACAGCACCTCCAACCAGGAGGAGGAGGAGGAGCAAGCCGGACCTTCGGGGGAACAGTCACGTCCCGCAGGAGAGGAGGAAATGCTCGACACCTCCTCACTGGACGAGTGCCTGGAGGAACTGTCGCAGGGCAATGCAGCTTCTGGGACCAGTGGCGTCCAGCCACCCAGCAGCCGTGCGCGTGGCCCGCGGCCTTCCCCCCAAAGGGGGGAAGGATCAGAGGGGAGTGCTGCTGCTCGGCACACTCGCCGTCACCAACGCGGCAAGGGTCCCCTAGTTCGGGCCCCTCCTCCCCAGCGGGAGAGTCGCGACTCCAGTCCGGACACCTTCACTTCGGAGGAGGTGCGGAAGCTCGATCAGATGGCCGACGACTCGGACCGGCGCCACACGGAGCTCATGAGCGTGGTGGGGCGCATGCCTGAGGCCATCGAGTCGCTGGCGACCAGTGTGCGTGAGTTCGGGGCAGCAACTGCCGCGACTGGCTGCATGCTAACTGATGCCGTCAAGACCCTGGCGGATGTGATGCGCGCGCACACCAGGACCACAGGGCCACTCACTGCTGCCACACGCGCTGTCTCAGGCAGGCATCGCCAGGGCAGGCGCCGCGCTGGACCATCCCAGCAAGCCGGCCGTCGGCTGATTGCTGCGGATCCTGCAGTGCGGGCCCGGCCGAGTGCCACCGCGCCACAGCACCAGCCAGCGCATCCCAGACGCCAGCTGGCCCACATTGCGCCATCCGTCGCCGCCATTCCCCCTCTGGGGCGTCAAGGGCAAGCGGCTGCAGCTGATGGTGGCCAGGCTCAGGTGCGCCACTCAGGAGACGGCCCCTCGAGGCCCAAACGCCGTGTAGGCCGCCCCCCAGCGGCATCTGGCAGAAGGGCATCTGAGCCTCAGGCGCCTTCCCCCAGCCTCGCAGCAGCCACTGGGCAGAGCTTGCGAAGGAGCAGCAGGCAGGGCAGGGGAGGCAAAATGCTGGCCAAGGTCTCGCCCTCGCGGGCCACTCAGTAGAGGGTGTGGCCAGCTTTCCTTTAATATGGCGGTGGCCATCTTTATTTTGCCCATGGTTGTGCTTTTGGAGGGCTTTTTTTTTGCGTTAGGCCGACGTTGAGGCCCGGTTTCAATAAAGGTGGAGTGGCTCCTCCCCAGTTTGTGGGAGTGAGTCGTTTGTTGGGCTTTTTGTGGGGCCCGTTTATTGTTTTTGGGGATTCATGTGGGAAGGGCTTTTCATTTTTGTTTAATAAAAAATTATCTTTATTCATGCAGTCTCCATGGTTGTTCTTCTTAGTGTTTGTTGGCTTCGCCGGCTGAGGGCTTGCGGAGCGGCTGCATTCATCTTCCCTCATGGCCCCTGGCCATTCCCTGACAGGGGGCTTAGAAGTACCGTGTAATAAGGTGGCGTCGTGCGGCCCTTGGCCCTGGTCGCTCCCTCCTGGGAACGTACTCCTGCTCCTCCTCCTCCTCCTCCTCCTCCTCCTCATGCTCCTCCTGCTCCTCCTCCTGAGGTGCTGGTCCAACGTCAGGTGGCAGTGCCTGAGTCCTGCGGATAGCCAGGTTGTGTAGCATGCAGCAAACCACCACAAATTGGGAGACCCGGTCCGGCGAATACTGGAGAGCTCCTCCGGAGCGATCAAGGCAGCGGAACCGCTGCTTGAGGACCCCAATAGTTAGCTCGATGATGTTGCGGGTGGTTTGATGGCTCTCGTTGTAGGCCTCTTCAGCAGCGGTCCTGGGCGCGCGGAGCGGGGTCATGAGCCAGGTGCACAAAGGATAGCCTTTGTCCCCGAGTAGCCATCCTCTTGGGGGAGGCTGTGCCTGGAACATGTCATGCACAGTACTCTGCCGCAGGATAAAGGCATCGTGGCTGCTGCCTGGGAAGCTGGCATTGACTGCCATGATGCGCTGCTTGTGGTCACAGACCAGCTGCACATTCAGAGAATGGTAGCCCTTCCTGTTGCGATACTGCTCGCCATGCTCCAGAGGGGCCCGCAAAGCCACATGCGTACAGTCAATGGCGCCCTGCACCAAGGGGAATTCCCCGAGTCTGGAAAATCCCAATGCGCGCTGATGCTGGCTCTCCAGGGCCATGGGGAAGGAGATGAATTGGCTTCTCCTTCTGAACAGTGCTTCGGTCACCTGGCGGATGCAGCGATGCGTGCCGTACTGGGAGATGTTTGCTATGTCCCCAGCAGCGTATTGGAAGGAGCCGGTGGCATAGAAGTTCAATGCCACCGTCACCTTCACTTCCACCGACAGAGACGTCCTGCACCTGAGCTTTGGCCGCAGATCTCGGCGAAGCAGGTGGCAGATCTCTGCAATCACCCCCTTTCGGAATCGGAGCCTTTTAACACATCGCGCGGCACTCATGTTTAGGTAGGAGCGCTGCTGGCGGTATAGCCTGACTGGGTAAGGCCTGTGTGGCCGACGCCTGTAGCCCCCTCTGCCTCTAGCCAGGGCTGCCCCTCTCACAATGCGTCTGCGAGCCCTACGGACATGGAGCTGCAGCTCCGCGTTGGCACCCCATGCAACCCCCATCAAATCCTGGCAAACACTCTAATTTCCAAATGGCCACTTGCAGCGCTGTTGCCTGAGTCCAAAAATACCTGGCTCTTGCTGCTTGAAACCAGTTAGCTATCCTCCTTGTTGTGTCTCCAGAAATGCGTTGCACAAGACTGTTTTCTGAAAAAAGGATGGCCTTTATACTGGAGAGGACGTTCCCTTTAATTAGCGCCCCCCGGGGCCCGCGCTGGTTGTGTTGCGTTCCTTTTTCCAAACGCTCCGGCCGCCCGCCGCACAATGGGGCGGTCCGACTGAAGTTTGCAATCGGGGCGGCCAAAGGGCGTTGCACGAGGATGTGACGTCATTTTCTGCGCGCGCATCCGGGCGGGCGCTAAACTTTGCGCCGGCGCTAACGGGCAACTTAATTTGGGGCGGGGCGCAAACTGCGCTGCGCCCGGGCGCTACACGCATAGCGCCCGGAAATCACTTCTCTTAAGGCGCTAACTGCTGGCGCAAGCAACTGAAAATCTAGCCCCAAGACTCTATGACCAATCTTGGTAATATATGGGTGTTAGTAAGAGCATTCTTGGTAATATAGGGGCATTTGTAAGAGCAATCTTGGTAATATAGGTGCGCTAGTAAGAGCAGTCTTGGTAATATATGGGCACTAGTAAGAGCAATCTTGCTAATATAGGGGCATTAGTAAGAGCAATCTTGGTAATATATGGGCATTAGTAAGAGCAACCTTGGTAATATATGGGCGATAGTAAGAGCAATCTTGGGTAATATAGGAGCATTAGTAAGAGCAATCTTGGTAATATAGGGGCGTTAGTAAGAGCAATCTTGGTAATATAGGGGCATTTGTAAGAGAAATTTTGGTAATATAGGGGCATTAGTAAGAGCAATCTTGGTAATATAGGGGCATTAGTAAGAGCAATCTTGGTAATATAGGGGTGTTAGTAAGTGCAGTCTTGGTAATATAGGAGCGTTAGTAAGAGCAGTCTTGGTAACATAGGGGCATTAGTAAGAGCAATCTTGGTCATATAGTGGCATTAGTAAGAGCAATCTTGGTAATATAGGGGCATTTGTAAGAGCAATCTTGGTAATATAGGGGCGTTAGTAAGAGCAGTCTTGGGAATATATGGGCATTAGTAAGAGCAATCTTGGTAATATAGGGGCGTTAGTAAGAGCAGTCTTGGTAATATAGGGGCATTAGTAAGACCAATCTTGGTAATATATGGGTGTTAGTAAGAGCATTCTTGGTAATATAGGGGCATTTGCAAGAGCAATCTTGGTAATAGAGGTGCGCTAGTAAGAGCAGTCTTGGTAATATATGGGCATTAGTAAGAGCAATCTTGGTAATATATGGGCGTTAGTAAGAGCATTCATGGTAATATAGGGGCGTTAGTAAGAGCAGTCTTGGTAAAAAAGGGGCGTTAGTAAGAGCAATTTTGGTAATATATGGGCATTAGTAAGAGCAATCTTGGTAATATATGGGCGTTACGAAGAGCAATCTTGGTAATATATGGGCGTTACTAAGAGCAACCTTGGTAATATAGGGGCGTTAGTAAGAGCAGTCTTGGTAATATAGGGGCGTTAGTAAGAGCAATTTTGGTAATATATGGGCATTAGTAAGAGCAATCTTGGTAATATATGGGCGTTACTAAGAGCAACCTTGGTAATATATGTGTGTCAGTAAGAGCAGTCTTGGTAATATATGGGCGATAATAAGAGCAATCTTGGTAATATAGGGGCGTTAATAAGAGCAATTTGGTAATATAGGGGCGTTAGTAAGAGCAGTCTTGGTAATATAGGGGCGTTAGTAAGAGCAATTTTGGTAATATAGGGGCATTATTAAGTGCAATCTTGGTAATATATGGGCATTAGTAAGAGCAATCTTGGTAATATATGGGCGATAGCAAGAGCAATCTTGGTAATATAGGGGCATTAGTAAGAGCAACCTTGGTAATATAGGAGCGATAGTAAGAGCAATCTTGGTAATATAGGTGCATTATTAAGTGCAATCTTGGTAATATAGGGGCGTTAGTAAGAGCAGTCTTGGTAATATATGGGCATTAGTAAGAGCAATCTTGGTAATATAGGGGCGTTAGTAAGAGCAGTCTTGGTAATATAGGGGCATTAGTAAGACCAATCTTGGTAATATATGGGTGTTGGTAAGAGCATTCTTGGTAATATAGGGGCATTTGTAAGAGCAGTCTTGGTAATATAGGGGCGTTAGTAAGAGCAATTTTGGTAATATATGGGCATTAGTAAGAGCAATCTTAGTAATATATGGGCGTTACGAAGAGCAATCTTGGTAATATATGGGCGTTACTAAGAGCAACCTTGGTAATATATGTGTGTTAGTAAGAGCAGTCTTGGTAATATATGGGCGATAATAAGAGCAATCTTGGTAATATATGGGCGATAGTAAGAGCAATCTTGGTAATATAGGGGCATTAGTAAGAGCAAGCTTGGTAATATAGGGGCGTTAGTAAGAGCAATCTTGGTAATATAGGGGCATTATTAAGTGCAATCTTGGTAATATAGGGGCATTTGTAAGAGCAATCTTGGTAATATAGGGGCGTTAGTAAGAGCAGTCTTGGTAATATATGGGCATTAGTAAGAGCAATCTTGGTAATATAGGGGAGTTAGTAAGAGCAGTCTTGGTAATATAGGGGCATTAGTAAGACTCGGAGCAGCGGGAGCAGCGGAGGAGGAGCCGGGTATAAAAACCGGCGACCAGCGAGGCCCGAGAGCACTCGGAGCAGCGGAGGAGGAGCCCGGTATAAAAACCGGCGACCAGCGAGGCCCGAGAGCACTCGGAGCAGCGGGAGCAGCGGAGGAGGAGCCGGGTATAAAAACCGGCGCCCAGCGAGGCCCGAGATCACTCGGAGCAGCGGGAGCAGCGGAGGAGGAGTCGGGTATAAAAACCGGCGACCAGCGAGGCCCGAGAGCACTCGGAACAGCGGGAGCAGCGGAGGAGGAGCCCGGTATAAACACCGGCGACCAGCGAGTCCCGAGAGCACTCGGAGCAGCGGGAGCAGCGGAGGAGGAGCCGGGTATAAAAACCGGCGACCAGCGAGGCACACCAACTCAGCAGCGGGGAGAGAGGTAAAAAGAAATCAGTGTGTGACGTCATCAGGGAGCAGGTAAGTGATTGGTTGGTGAGTATTTCTCTTTTTTAAACTTTAACTCTGTAGTTTATAGTTACTAGGGTCTTTTCTGGTGTAGCAGGTACTGTTGGTAGACTATACAAGCGCCTTAGAGATATCTTTAATTGGTGATAGTAAATTAGTTTAAATTAATTAAAGGGTAAGTCATGCCAGGAGAGCCCAGCCCCGTGATGTGCTCCTCCTGCTCCATGTGGGAATTCAGGGACACTGCCCCTGGTGACTACGTGTGCAGGAAATGCATCCATCTGCAGCTACTAGCAGACCGCATTGAGGAGCTGGAGCTGCGGGTGGATGGGTTGTGGAGCATTCACGATGCTGAGAAGTTCGTGGATAGCACATTTAGTGAGTTGGTCACACCGCAGGGAAGGGCTGCACAGGAAGAAAGGAAAGGGGTGACCATCAGGCGGAGCAATAGAAGTAGGCAGGTAGTGCAGAAAACCCCTGTGACCATTCCCCTCTCAAACAAGTATACCGCTTTGGATACTGTTGAGGGGGATGACTCACCAGGGGAAGGCGGCAGCAGCCAGCTTCCTGGCACTGGGGGTGCTCCTGCTGCCCAGGAAGGGAGGAAAAAGAGTGGGAGAGCAATAGTGGTAGGGGATTCTATAGTAAGGGGAACAGATAGGCGTTTCTGTGGCCGTAGACGTGAATCCAGGATGGTTTGTTGCCTCCCTGGTGCCAGGGTCAAGGATGTCACTGAGCGGCTGCAGGGCATTCTGGAGGGGGAGGGTGAACAGCCAGAGGTCGTGGTCCACATTGGTACCAATGACATAGGTAAAAAGAGGGATGAGGTCCTGCAGCAAGAATTTAAGGAGCTAGGGGCAAGATTAAGGAGCAGGACCTCAAAGGTTGTAATCTCTGGATTACTCCCGGTGCCACGTGCCAGTGAGTATAGGAATGGGAGGATAGAACAGATGAATGCGTGGCTAAAGGGATGGTGCAGGAGGGAGGGCTTTAGTTTCCTGGATCACTGGGTCTGCTTCTGGGACAGGTGGGACTTGTACAAGTCGGACGGTTTACACCTGAACCAGAGGGGAACCAATATCCTTGCGGGGAGGTTTGCTAGCACTGCTGGAGGGGGTTTAAACTAACTCGGCAGGGGGATGGGATACAGAGTGGAGCTATAGTAGGGGGTGATGTACAGCCAAATACGGAGGAAAAAACAAGTCAGCAGGGAAGGCAGAGCAAAGATGTGAAGGCAAAAGGGAATATGGCAGGGCTGGAAGGCATTTATTTTAATGCAAGGAGTCTTGCAAATAAGGTGGATGAACTGAAGTTGTTGTTGAACACATGGGAGTACGATATTGTTGCTATCACGGAGACATGGTTGAGGGAGGGGCAGGACTGGCAGCTGAATATTCCGGGGTATAGAATCTTCAGGCGAGACAGAGGGGGGTGTAAAAGGGGAGGGGGTGTTGCAATATTAATTAAGGAGTCAATTACTGCTGTAAGGAGGGATGATATATTAGCGGGTTCCTCTAATGAGGCCATATGGGTAGAACTTAAAAACAAAAAGGGGTCAAGCACTTTGCTGGGAGTGTACTATAGGCCCCCAAACAGTCAGGGGGAGATAGAGGAACAGATATGTAGGCAAATCTCAGAAAAGTGTGAAAATAATAGGGTAATAATAGTGGGGGATTTCAACTTCCCCAATATAAATTGGGATAGTCAGAGTGTGAAAGGCTTAGAGGGTGCAGAATTCTTAAAGTGCATCCAGGAGAGCTTTTTGAGCCAACATGTAGAAAGTCCTACAAGAGAGGGGGTGGTACTGGACCTAATTCTAGGGAATGTAGCCGGGCAGGTGGTGGAAGTGTCTGTAGGAGAGCATTTTGGCGATAGTGACCATAATTTGGTGAGATTTAAGGTGGTCATGGAAAAAGACAAAGACGGCCCGGAAATAAGGGTTCTAAATTGGGGGAAGGCCGATTTTAATAAGATAAGACAGGATCTGGCCAAAGTGGACTGGGAGCAGCTACTTATAGGAAAATCCACATCAAAACAGTGGGAGGCTTTCAGAAGGGAAGTAGAGAGAGTACAACACCAACATGTTCCTGTAAAGGTCAAGGGTGGGACCAACAAACAAAGGGAACCTTGGATGACAAGGGATATACAAAAATGCATTAGGAAAAAAAGGGGGGCTTTTGGCAGTTACAAAAGACGGAGGAAGCCCTAGAGGAGTATAAAAGGTGCAGGGGCATACTTAAAAAGGAAATTAGGAGGGCGAGGAGGGGCCATGAAATAACACTGGCGAGCAAAACAAAGGAAAATCCTAAGATGTTTTATAAGTATATTAAGGGCAAGAGGATAACCAGGGAAAGGGTAGGGCCCATTAGGGACCAAAGTGGCAAGCTGTGTGTAGAGCCAGATGAAGTAGGTGGGGTTTTAAATGAATTTTTTGCCTCTGTGTTCACTATGGAGAAAGACGATGTAGACATAGAAGTCGGGCAAGGGGACTGTGACATACTTGAACATATTAGCATCGAGAGGGAGGAGGTACTAGCGGTTTTAGCAGGCCAAAAAATGGATAAATCCCCAGGCCCGGACGAGATGTATCCCAGGCTGTTGTGTGAGGCAAAGGAGGAGATTGCAAGGGCTCTGACACAAATTTTCAGAACCTCTCTGGCCACAGGGGATGTACCAGAGGACTGGAGAACAGCTAACGTAGTACCATTATTCAAGAAGGGTAGCAGGGATAAACGAGGGAATTACAGGTCAGTGAGCCTAACATCTGTGGTAGGGAAATTATTGGAAAAAATTCTGAGGGACAAAATTAGTCTCCACTTGGCGAGGCAAGGATTAATCGGGGATAGTCAGCATGGCTTTGTCAAGGGTAAATCATGTCTGACCAATCTGATTGAATTTTTCGAGGGGGTGACTAGGTGTGTGGATGAGGGAAATGCTGTGGATGTGGTTTACATGGACTTCAGTAAAGCTTTTGACAAAGTCCCGCATAGGAGACTGGTCAAGAAGGTAAGAGCCCATGGGATCCAGGGGGCCTTGGCGCGTTGGATCCTAAACTGGCTGAGTGGCAGGAGGCAGAGGGTGATGGTCGAAGGTTGCTTTTGTGACTGGAAGCCTGTGTACAGTGGGGTACCTCAGGGATCGGTGCTGGGTCCCTTGCTGTTTGTGATCTACATTAATGATTTGGATGAGAATGTAAAGGGTATGATCAGTAAGTTCGCGGATGACACGAAAATTGGTGGGGTGGTAAATTGCAAGGAGGAAAGCCTTAGGCTACAGGGCGATATTAACGGGTTGGTCAGATGGGCGGAAAAGTGGCAAATGGAATTTAACCCGGAAAAGTGCGAGGTGATGCATTTTGGATGGACAAATAAGGCAAGGGAATACACAATGAGTGGTAGGACCCTAGGAAGTACAGAGGGTCAGAGGGACCTTGGTGTACATGTACATAGATCCCTGAAGGCAGCGGAACAGGTAGATAAGGTGGTTACAAAGGCATATGGGATACTTGCCTTCATTAGCAGAGGCATAGAATATAAGAGCAGGGAGGTTATGATGGAGCTGTACAAAACGCTGGTGAGGCCACAGCTGGAGTACTGTGTGCAGTTCTGGTCGCCTCACTATAGGAAGGATGTGATTGCTTTGGAGAGGGTGCAGAGAAGATTCACCAGGATGTTACCTGGGATGGAGTGCCTCAGCTATGAAGAAAGACTCAACAGGCTGGGGTTGTTTTCCTTGGAGCAAAGGAGGCTGAGGGGGGACCTGATTGAGGTGTACAAAATGATGAGGGGCATAGATAGGGTAGATAAAGAGGAACTTTTCCCCTTAGTAGGGGGGTCAATAACAAGGGGGCATAGATTCAGGGTAAGGGGCAGGAGATTTAGGGGGGATTTGAGGAGGAACTTTTTCACCCAGAGGGTGGTTGGAAGCTGGAACTCGCTGCCTGAAAGGGTGGTAGAGGCAGAAACCCTCACAACATTCAAGAAGCATTTGGATGGGCACTTGAAATGCCATTGCATACAAGGCTATGGACCAAATGCTGGAAAATGGGATTAGACTGGACAGGGATTGATGGACGGCGCAGACACGATGGGTCGAAGGGCCTCTTTCTGTGCTGTAAAACTCTATGGGCTAGATTTTCAGTATAGACAGTTTTGGGGCGCTAACCTTAGCGCCCGCCCGAAGTTAGCGCCCGCCCTAAAGTAGCGCCCCGTTGCCGGAAATTCAGTGGCTTCGCCCTAAGAGGTTGGTGGAGCGCTAAAAGAGGCGTTCCACTACTATCTTTAGGCGCTAAGCCGGCGGTGCAGAGCGCAGCGCCCGAGCTCGGGCGCAGCGCACGGCAGACACTCTGGTGCCAGTGAGCTCTTAAAGGGGAAGGGTGCATGTGTTTTTTTCGGAGGAGGTGGAGGAGGAGGAGGAGCAGGAGGAGGAGGGGGAGGAGGAGGAGGAGGAGGTGGTGGTGGTGGTGGTGGTGGTGGTGGTGGTGAACATAAATACACCGTTCACAACAACACACTGGATCCTTCCACACAACACATGCAGACTGCCGTTTATAGTGCAGGAGGAGTGCCCTTTAATTTGCGCTCCCCAGGGTGTGTTGCGTTCCATTTTACAAACGCTCTGGACGCCAGCCGCAGAATGGGGCGGTCCGACTGAAGTTTGGATTCGGGGCGGCCAAAGGGCGTTGCACGAGGATGTGACGTCATTTTCTGCGCGCGCATCCGGGCGGCCGCTAAACTTTGCGCTGGCGCAAACGGGCAACTTAATTTGGGGCGGGGCGCAAACTGCGCTGTGCCCGGGCGCTACACGAATAGCGCCCGAAAATCACTTCTCTTAAGGCGCTAACTGCTGGCGCAAGCAACTGAAAATCTAGCCCTATGACTCTATGACTCTATGACCAATCTTGGTAATATATGGGTGTTAGTAAGAGCATTCTTGGTAATATAGGGGCATTTGTAAGAGCAATCTTGGTAATATAGGTGCGCTAGTAAGAGCAGTCTTGGTAATATATGGGCACTAGTAAGAGCAATCTTGCTAATATAGGGGCATTAGTAAGAGCAATCTTGGTAATATATGGGCATTAGTAAGAGCAACCTTGGTAATATATGGGCGATAGTAAGAGCAATCTTGGGTAATATAGGAGCATTAGTAAGAGCAATCTTGGTAATATAGGGGCGTTAGTAAGAGCAATCTTGGTAATATAGGGGCATTTGTAAGAGAAATTTTGGTAATATAGGGGCATTAGTAAGAGCAATCTTGGTAATATAGGGGCATTAGTAAGAGCAATCTTGGTAATATAGGGGTGTTAGTAAGTGCAGTCTTGGTAAGATAGGAGCGTTAGTAAGAGCAGTCTTGGTAACATAGGGGCATTAGTAAGAGCAATCTTGGTCATATAGTGGCATTAGTAAGAGCAATCTTGGTAATATAGGGGCATTTGTAAGAGCAATCTTGGTAATATAGGGGCGTTAGTAAGAGCAGTCTTGGGAATATATGGGCATTAGTAAGAGCAATCTTGGTAATATAGGGGCGTTAGTAAGAGCAGTCTTGGTAATATAGGGGCATTAGTAAGACCAATCTTGGTAATATATGGGTGTTAGTAAGAGCATTCTTGGTAATATCGGGGCATTTGTAAGAGCAATCTTGGTAATAGAGGTGCGCTAGTAAGAGCAGTCTTGGTAATATATGGGCATTAGTAAGAGCAATCTTGGTAATATATGGGCGTTAGTAAGAGCATTCATGGTAATATAGGGGCGTTAGTAAGAGCAGTCTTGGTAAAAAAGGGGCGTTAGTAAGAGCAATTTTGGTAATATATGGGCATTAGTAAGAGCAATCTTGGTAATATATGGGCGTTACGAAGAGCAATCTTGGTAATATATGGGCGTTACTAAGAGCAACCTTGGTAATATAGGGGCGTTAGTAAGAGCAGTCTTGGTAATATAGGGGCGTTAGTAAGAGCAATTTTGGTAATATATGGGCATTAGTAAGAGCAATCTTGGTAATATATGGGCGTTACTAAGAGCAACCTTGGTAATATATGTGTGTCAGTAAGAGCAGTCTTGGTAATATATGGGCGATAATAAGAGCAATCTTGGTAATATAGGGGCGTTAATAAGAGCAATTTGGTAATATAGGGGCGTTAGTAAGAGCAGTCTTGGTAATATAGGGGCGTTAGTAAGAGGAATTTTGGTAATATAGGGGCATTATTAAGTGCAATCTTGGTAATATATGGGCATTAGTAAGAGCAATCTTGGTAATATAGGGGAGTTAGTAAGAGCAGTCTTGGTAATATAGGGGCATTAGTAAGAGCAATCTTGGTCATATAGTGGCATTAGTAAGAGCAATCTTGGTAATATATGGGCGATAGCAAGAGCAATCTTGGTAATATAGGGGCATTAGTAAGAGCAACCTTGGTAATATAGGAGCGTTAGTAAGAGCAATCTTGGTAATATAGGTGCATTATTAAGTGCAATCTTGGTAATATAGGGGCATTTGTAAGAGCAATCTTGGTAATATAGGGGCGTTAGTAAGAGCAGTCTTGGTAATATATGGGCATTAGTAAGAGCAATCTTGGTAATATAGGGGCGTTAGTAAGAGCAGTCTTGGTAATATAGGGGCATTAGTAAGACCAATCTTGGTAATATATGGGTGTTGGTAAGAGCATTCTTGGTAATATAGGGGCATTTGTAAGAGCAGTCTTGGTAATATAGGGGCGTTAGTAAGAGCAATTTTGGTAATATATGGGCATTAGTAAGAGCAATCTTGGTAATATATGGGCGTTACGAAGAGCAATCTTGGTAATATATGTGTGTTAGTAAGAGCAGTCTTGGTAATATATGGGCGATAATAAGAGCAATCTTGGTAATATATGGGCGATAGTAAGAGCAATCTTGGTAATATAGGGGCATTAGTAAGAGCAAGCTTGGTAATATAGGGGCGTTAGTAAGAGCAATCTTGGTAATATAGGGGCATTATTAAGTGCAATCTTGGTAATATAGGGGCATTTGTAAGAGCAATCTTGGTAATATATGGGCATTAGTAAGAGCAACCTTGGTAATATATGGGCGATAGTAAGAGCAATCTTGGGTAATATAGGAGCATTAGTAAGAGCAATCTTGGTAATATATGGGCGTTACGAAGAGCAATCTTGGTAATATATGGGCGTTACGAAGAGCAACCTTGGTAATATATGTGTGTTAGTAAGAGCAGTCTTGGTAATATATGGGCGATAATAAGAGCAATTTTGGTAATATATGGGCATTAGTAAGAGCAATCTTGGTAATATATGGGCGTTACGAAGAGCAATCTTGGTAATATATGGGCGTTACTAAGAGCAACCTTGGTAATATATGTGTGTTAGTAAGAGCAGTCTTGGTAATATATGGGCGATAATAAGAGCAATTTTGGTAATATAGGGGCGTTAATAAGAGCAATCTTGGTAATATAGGGGCGTTAATAAGAGCAATCTTGGTAATATAGGGGCGTTAATAAGAGCAGTCTTGGTAATATAGGGCATTAGTAAAAGCAATCTTGGTAACATAGGGCATTAGTAAGAGCAATCTTGGTAATATAGGGGGGTTAGTTAGAGCAATCTTGGTAATATAGGGGCATTAAAAAGAGCAGTCTTGGTCATACAGGGCATTCGTAAAAGCAATCTTGGTAATATAGGGCATTAGTAAGAGCAAACTTGGTAATATAGGGGCGTTAGTAAGAGCAATCTTGGTAATATAGGGGCATTAATAAGAGCAATCTTTGTAAAGTAGGGCATTAGTAAGTGCATTCTAGGTAATATGGGGCGTTAGTAAGAGCAATCTTGGTAATATGGTGCGTTAGGAAGTGCAATCTTGTTAATATAGGGGCGTTAGTAAGAGCAATCTTGGTAATATAGGGGCGTTAGTAAGAGCAACCTTGGTAATATTGGGGCATTAGTAAGAGCAATCTTGGTACTATAGCGGCGTTAGTAACAGCAATCTTGGTACTATAGGGGCGTTAGTAAGAGCAATCTTGGTAACATAGGGGCATTAGTAAGAGCATTCTTGGTAATATAGAGCCGTTAGTAAGAGCAACCTTGGTAATATAGGGGCATTAATAAGAGCAGTCTTGGTGATATATGGGCATTATTAAGAGCAATCTTGGGAATATGGGGCGTTAGTAAGAGCAGTCTTGGTAATATAGGGGAGTTAGTAAGAGCAATCTTGGTAATATAGGGGCGTTAATAAGAGCAATCTTGATAATATAGGGGCGTTAATAAGAGCAATCTTGGTAATATTGGGCATTAGTAAGAGCAATCTTGGTAATATGGGGCGTTAGTAAGAGGAATCTTGGTAATATGGGGTGTTAGGAAGAGCAATCTTGGTAATATAGGGGCGTTAGTAAGAGCAATCCTGTTAATATAGGGGCGTTAGTAAGAGCAATCTTGGTAATATAGGGGCATTAGGAAGAGTAATCTTGGTAATATAGGGGCGTTAGTAAGAGCAATCTTGGTAATATAGAGACATTAGTAAGAGCAATATTGGTAATATAGGGGCATTAGTAAGAGCAATCTTGGTAATATAGGGCATTAGTAAGAGCAATCTTGGTAATATAGGGGCATTAGTAAGAGCAATCTTGGTAATATATGGGTGTTAGTAAGAGCATTCATCGTAATATAGGGGCATTTGTTAGAGAAATCTTGGTAATATAGGGGCGTTAGTAAGAGCAGTCTTGGTAATATAGGGGCGTTAGTAAGAGCAATTTTGGTAATATATCGGCATTAGTAAGAGCAATGTTGATAATATATGGGCGTTACGAAGAGCAATCTTGGTAATATATGGGCGTTACTAAGAGCAACCTTGGTAATATCTGTGTGTTAGTAAGAGCAGTCTTGGTAATATATGGGCGATAATAAGAGCAATCTTGGTAATATTCGGGGTGTTAATAAGAGCAATCTTGATAATATAGGGCATTAGTAAGAGCAATCTTGGTAATACAGGGGCATTTGTAAGAGCAATCTTGGTAATATAGGGCATTAGTAAGAGCAATCTTGGTAATATGGGGCGTTAGTAAGAGCAATCTTGGTAATATATGGGGCGTTAGTAAGAGCAATCTTGTTAATATGGGGCGTTAGGAAGAGCAATCTTAGTAATATAGGGGCGTTAGTAAGAGCAATCTTGGTAATATAGGGGCGTTAGTAAGAGCAATCTTAGTAATATAGGGGCATTAGTAAGAGCAATCTTGGTAATATAGGTGCGTTTGTAAGAGCAGTCTTGGTAATATAGGCGCATTAATAAGAGCAATCTTGGTAATATGGGGCGTTAGTAAGAGCAATCTTGGTAGTATATGGGGCATTAGGAAGAGCAATCTTGGTAATATATGGGCATTACCAAGATCAATCTTGGTAATATGGGGCGTTAGTAAGAGCAGTCTTGGTAATATATGGGCGTTAGTAAGAGCAATCTTGGTAATATCTGGGCATTAGTAAGAGCAATCTTGGTAATATAGGGGCATTAGTAAGAGCAACCTTCGTAATATAGGAGCATTAGTAAGAGCATTCTTGGTAATATAGGGGCATTAGTAAGAGCAATCTTGGTAATATATGGGCGATAGTAAGAGCAATCTTGGTAATATAGGGGCATTAGTAAGAGCAACCTTGGTAATATAGGGGCATTAGTCAGCGCATTCTTGGTAATATAGGGGCATCAGTAAGAGCGACCTTGGTATTATAGGGGCATTAGTAACAGCAGTCTTGGGAATATGGGGCTTTAGTAAGAGCAATCTTGGTAATATAGAGGCATTATTAAGAGCAATCTTGGTAATATAGGGGCGTTAATAAGAGCAATCTTGGTAATATAGGGGCGTTAAAAAGAGCAATCTTGGTAATATAGGGCATTAGTAAGAGCAATCTTGGTAATATGGGGCATTAATAAGAGCAATCTTGGTAATGTGGGGCATTACTAAGAGCAATATTGGGAATATGGGGCGTTAGTAAGAGCAATCTTGTTAATATAGGGGCGTTAGTAAGAGCAATCTTGGTAAGATAGGGGCATTAGGAAGAGCAATCTTAGTAATATAGGGGCGTTAGTAAGAGCAATCTTGGTAATATAGGGGTGTTAGTAAGAGCAATCTTGGTAATATAGGGGCATTAGTAAGAGCAATCTTGGTAATATAGGGGCATTTGTAAGAGCAATCTTGGTAATATAGGCGCGTTAGTAAGAGCAGTCTTGGTAATATATTGGCATTAGTAAGAGCAATCATGGTAATATAGGGACGTTACTAAGAGCAACCTTGGTAATATATGTGTGTTAGTAAGACCAATCTTGGTAATATAGGGGCGTTAATAAGAGCAATCTTGGTAATATACGGGCGTTAGTAAGAGCAATCTTGGTAATATATGGGGCGTTAGGAAGAGCAATCTTGGTAATATGGGGCGTTAGTAAGAGCAATCTTGGTAATATAGGGGCGTTAGTAAGAGCAATCTTGGTAATATACGGGGTTTTAGTAAGAGCAATCTTGGTAATATAAGGGGTTTTAGCAAGAGCAATCTTGGTAATATATGGGGTTTTAGTAGGAGCAAGCTTGGTAATATGGAGCGTTAGGAAGAGCAATCTTGGTAATATAGGGGCGTTAATAAGAGCAATCTTGGTAATATAGGTGCGTTAGTAAGAGCAATCTTGGTAATATGGGGTAATTAGTAAGAGCAATCTTGGTAATATATGGGCGTTAGTAGGAGCAATCTTGGTAATATAGGGGCGTTAGTAAGAGCAATCTTGGTAATATAGGGGCGTTAGTAAGAGCAATCTTGGTAATATAGGGGCATTAGTAAGAGCAATCTTGGTAATATAGGGGCTTTTGTAAGAGCAATCTTGGTAATATAGGGGCGTTAGTAAGTGCAGTCTTGGTAATATAGGGGCGTTAATAAGGGCAATCTTGGTAATATAGGGGTGTTAATAAGAGCAATCTTGGTAATATATGGGGCTTTAGGAAGAGCAATCTTGGTGATATATGGGCATCACTAAGAACAATCTTGGTTATATGGGGCGTTAGTAAGAGCAGTCTTGGTAATATATGGGCGTTAGTAAGCGCAATCTTGGTAATATAGGGGCGTTAGTAAGAGAAACCTTGGTAATACAGGGGCATTAGTAAGAGCATTCTAGGTAATATGGGGCGTTAGTAAGAGCAATCTTGGTAATATGGTGCGTTAGGAAGTGCAATCTTGTTAATATAGGGGCGTTAGTAAGAGCAATCTTGGTAATATAGGGGCGTTAGTAAGAGCAACCTTGGTAATATTGGGGCATTAGTAAGAGCAATCTTGGTACTATAGGGGCGTTAGTAAGAGCAATCTTGGTACTATAGGGGCGTTAGTAAGAGCAATCTTGGTAACATAGGGGCATTAGTAAGAGCATTCTTGGTAATATAGAGCCGTTAGTAAGAGCAACCTTGGTAATATAGGGGCATTCATAAGAGCAGTCTTGGTGATATATGGGCATTATTAAGAGCAATCTTGGGAATATGGGGCGTTAGTAAGAGCAGTCTTGGTAATATAGGGGAGTTAGTAAGAGCAATCTTGGTAATATAGGGGCGTTAATAAGAGCAATCTTGATAATATAGGGGCGTTAATAAGAGCAATCTTGGTAATATTGGGCATTAGTAAGAGCAATCTTGGTAATATGGGGCGTTAGTAAGAGGAATCTTGGTAATATGGGGTGTTAGGAAGAGCAATCTTGGTAATATAGGGGCGTTAGTAAGAGCAATCCTGTTAATATAGGGGCGTTAGTAAGAGCAATCTTGGTAAAATAGGGGCATTAGGAAGAGTAATCTTGGTAATATAGGGGCGTTAGTAAGAGCAATCTTGGTAATATAGAGACATTAGTAAGAGCAATATTGGTAATATAGGGGCATTAGTAAGAGCAATCTTGGTAATATAGGGCATTAGTAAGAGCAATCTTGGTAATATAGGGGCATTAGTAAGAGCAATCTTGGTAATATATGGGTGTTAGTAAGAGCATTCATCGTAATATAGGGGCATTTGTTAGAGAAATCTTGGTAATATAGGGGCGTTAGTAAGAGCAGTCTTGGTAATATAGGGGCGTTAGTAAGAGCAATTTTGGTAATATATCGGCATTAGTAAGAGCAATGTTGGTAATATATGGGCGTTACGAAGAGCAATCTTGGTAATATATGGGCGTTACTAAGAGCAACCTTGGTAATATCTGTGTGTTAGTAAGAGCAGTCTTGGTAATATATGGGCGATAATAAGAGCAATCTTGGTAATATAGGGGTGTTAATAAGAGCAATCTTGATAATATAGGGCATTAGTAAGAGCAATCTTGGTAATACAGGGGCATTAGTAAGAGCAATCTTGGTAATACAGGGGCATTTGTAAGAGCAATCTTGGTAATATAGGGCATTAGTAAGAGCAATCTTGGTAATATGGGGCGTTAGTAAGAGCAATCTTGGTAATATATGGGGCATTAGGAAGAGCAATCTTAGTAATATAGGGGCGTTAGTAAGAGCAATCTTGGTAATATAGGGGCGTTAGTAAGAGCAATCTTAGTAATATAGGGGCATTAGTAAGAGCAATCTTGGTAATATAGGTGCGTTTGTAAGAGCAGTCTTGGTAATAGAGGGGCGTTAATAAGAGAAATCTTGGTAATATAGGGGCGTTAATAAGAGCAATCTTGGTAATATAGGCGCATTAATAAGAGCAATCTTGGTAATATGGGGCGTTAGTAAGAGCAATCTTGGTAGTATATGGGGCATTAGGAAGAGCAATCTTGGTAATATATGGGCATTACCAAGATCAATCTTGGTAATATGGGGCGTTAGTAAGAGCAGTCTTGGTAATATATGGGCGTTAGTAAGAGCAATCTTGGTAATATCTGGGCATTAGTAAGAGCAATCTTGGTAATATAGGGGCATTAGTAAGAGCAACCTTCGTAATATAGGAGCATTAGTAAGAGCATTCTTTGTAATATAGGGGCATTAGTAAGAGCAATCTTGGTAATATATGGGCATCAGTAAGAGCAATCTTGGTAATATAGGAGCATTAGTAAGAGCATTCTTTGTAATATAGGGGCATTAGTAAGAGCAATCTTGGTAATATATGGGCGATAGTAAGAGCAATCTTGGTAATATAGGGGCATTAGTAAGAGCAACCTTGGTAATATAGGGGCATTAGTAAGCGCATTCTTGGTAATATAGGGGCATCAGTAAGAGCGACCTTGGTATTATAGGGGCATTAGTAACAGCAGTCTTGGGAATATGGGGCTTTAGTAAGAGCAATCTTGGTAATATAGAGGCGTTATTAAGAGCAATCTTGGTAATATAGGGGCGTTAATAAGAGCAATCTTGGTAATATAGGGGCGTTAAAAAGAGCAATCTTGGTAATATAGGGCATTAGTAAGAGCAATCTTGGTAATATGGGGCATTAATAAGAGCAATCTTGGTAATGTGGGGCATGACTAAGAGCAATATTGGGAATATGGGGCGTTAGTAAGAGCAATCTTGTTAATATAGGGGCGTTAGTAAGTGCAATCTTGGTAAGATAGGGGCATTAGGAAGAGCAATCTTAGTAATATAGGGGCGTTAGTAAGAGCAATCTTGGTAATATAGGGGTGTTAGTAAGAGCAATCTTGGTAATATAGGGGCATTTGTAAGAGCAATCTTGGTAATATAGGCGCGTTAGTAAGAGCAACCTTGGTAATATAGGGGCATTAGAATGAGCAATCTTTGTAATATAGGGGCATTAGTAAGAGCAGTCTTGGTAATATATTGGCATTAGTAAGAGCAATCATGGTAAAATAGGGGCGTTACTAAGAGCAACCTTGGTAATATATGTGTGTTAGTAAGAGCAATCTTGGTAATATAGGGGCGTTAATAAGAGCAATCTTGGTAATATACGGGTGTTAGTAAGAGCAATCTTGGTAATATATGGGGCGTTAGGAAGAGCAATCTTGGTAATATGGGGCGTTAGTAAGAGCAATCTTGGTAATATAGAGGCGTTAGTAAGAGCAATCTTGGTAATATACGGGGTTTTAGTAAGAGCAATCTTGGTAATATAAGGGGTTTTAGCAAGAGCAATCTTGGTAATATATGGGGTTTTAGTAGGAGCAAGCTTGGTAATATGGAGCGTTAGGAAGAGCAATCTTGGTAATATAGGGGCGTTAATAAGAGCCATCTTGGTAATATAGGTGCGTTAGTAAGAGCAATCTTGGTAATATGGGGTAATTAGTAAGAGCAATCTTGGTAATATATGGGCGTTAGTAAGAGCAATCTTGGTAATATAGGGGCGTTAGTAAGAGCAATCTTGGTAATATAGGGGCATTAGTAAGAGCAATCTTGGTAATATAAGGGCTTTTGTAAGTGCAGTCTTGGTAATATAGGGGTGTTAATAAGAGCAATCTTGGTAATGTAGCGGCGTTAATAAGAGCAATCTTGGTAATATAAGGGCTTTTGTAAGTGCAGTCTTGGTAATATAGGGGTGTTAATAAGGGCAATCTTGGTAATGTAGCGGCGTTAATAAGAGCAATCTTGGTAATATAGGGGTGTTAATAAGAGCAATCTTGGTAATATATGGGGCTTTAGGAAGAGCAATCTTGGTGATATATGGGCATCACTAAGAACAATCTTGGTTATATGGGGCGTTAGTAAGAGCAGTCTTGGTAATATATGGGCGTTAGTAAGCGCAATCTTGGTAATATAGGGGCGTTAGTAAGAGAAACCTTGGTAATACAGGGGCATTAGTAAGAGCAGTCTTGGTAATATATGGGGCTTTAGGAAGAGTAATCTTGGTAATATATGGGCATTACTAAGAACAATCTTGGGAATATGGGGTGTTAGTAAGAGCAATCTTGGTAATATAGGGGTGTTACTAAGAGCAGTCTTGGTAATATAGGGCATTCGTAAAAGCAATCTTGGTAATATAGGGCATTAGTAAGAGCAAACTTGGTAATATAGGGGCGTTAGTAAGAGCAATCTTGGTAATATAGGGGCATTAATTAGAGCAATCTTTGTAAAATAGGGCATTACTAAGTGCATTCTAGGTAATATGGGGTGTTAGTAAGAGCAATCTTGGTAACATGGGGCGTTAGGAAGTGCAATCTTGTTAATATAGGGGCGTTAGTAAGAGCAATCTTGGTAATATAGGGGCGTTAGTAAGAGCAATCTTGGTAATACAGGGGCGTTAGTAAGAGCAACCTTGGTGATATAGGGGCATTTGTAAGAGATATCTTGGTAATATGGGGCGTTAGTAAGAGCAACCGTGGTAATATAGGGGCGTTAGTAAGAGCAATCTTGGTAATATAGGGGCGTTAATAAGATCCACCTTGGTAATATAGGGGCATTAGTAAGAGCATTCTTGGTAATATAGAGCTGTTAGTAAGAGCAACCTTGATAATATAGGGGCATTAGTAAGAGCAGTCTTGGTGATATATGGGCATTATTAAGAGCAATCTTGGGAATATGGGGCGTTAGTGAGAGCAATCTTGGTAATATAGGGGCGTTAGTCAGAGCAATCTTGGTAATATAGTGGCGTTAATAAGAGCAATCTTGATAATATAGGGGCGTTAATAAGAGCAATCTTGGTAATATAGGGCATTGGTAAGAGCAATCTTGGTAATATGGGTCGTTAGTAAGAGCAATCTTGGTAATATGGAGTGTTAGGAAGAGCAATCTTGGTAATATAGGGGCGTTAGTAAGAGCAATCCTGTTAATATAGGGGCGTTAGTAAGAGCAATCTTGGTAATATAGGGGCATTAGGAAGAGGAATCTTGGTAATATAGGGGCGTTAGTAAGAGCAATCTTGGTAATATAGGGACGTTAGTAAGAGCAATATTGGTAATATAGGGGCATTGGTAAGAGCAATCTTGGTAATATAGGGCATTAGTAAGAGCAATATTGGTAATATAGGGGCGTTAGTAAGAGCAATCTTGGTAATATAGGGGTGTTAGTAAGAGCATTCTTGGTAATAAAAGGGCGTTAATAAGAGCAGTCTTGGTAAAATAAGGCATTAGTAAAAGCAATCTTGGTAATATAGGACATTAGTAAGAGCAATCTTGGTAATACAGGGGCTTTCGTAAGAGCAATCTTGGTAATGTAGGGCATTAGTAAGAGCAATCTTTGTAATATTGGGGCGTTAATAAGAGCAATCTTGGTAATATAGGGCATTAGTAAGAGCAATCTTGGTAATATAGGGGTGTTAATAAGAGCAATCTTGATAATATAGGGCATTTGTAAGAGCAATCTTGGTAATATAGGGCATTTGTAAGTGCAATCTTGGTAATATGGGGCATTAGTTAGAGCAATGTTGGTAATACATTGGGCGTTAGTACGAGCAATCTAGTTAATATATGGGGCGTTAGTAAGAGCAATCTTGGTAATATAGGGGCGTTAGTAAGAGCAATCTTGGTAATATAGGGGCATTAGTAAGAGCAATCTTGGTAATATAGGGGCGTTTTTAAGAGCAGTCTTGGTAATATAGGGGCATTAATAAGAGAAATCTTGGTAATATAGGGGCGTTAATAAGAGCAATCTTGGTAATATAGGGGCGTTAATAAGAGCAATCTTGGTAATATGGGGCGTTAGTAAGAGCAGTCTTGGTAATATAGGGGCATTAGTAAGAGCAACCTTCGTAATATAGGAGCATTAGTAAGAGCATTCTTGGTAGTATATGGGCGTTAGTAAGAGCAATCTTGGTAATATCTGGGCATTAGTAAGAGCAATCTTGGTAATATAGGGGCATTAGTAAGAGCAACCTTCGTAATATAGGAGCATTAGTAAGAGCATTCTTGGTAATATAGGGGCATTAGTAAGAGCAATCTTGGTAATATAGGGACGTTAGTAAGAGCAACCTTGGTAATATGGGGCATTAGTAAGAGCATTCTTGGTAATATAGGTGCGTTAGTAAGAGCGACCTTGGTATTATAGGGGCATTAGTAAGAGCAGTCTTGGTAATATAGGGGCATTAGTAAGAGCAACCTTGGTAATATAGGGGTGTTAGTAAGAGCAATCTTAGTAATATAGGGGCGTTATTAAGTGCAACCTTGGTAATATAGGGGCATTTGTAAGAGCAATCTTGGTAATGTAGGGGCGTTAGTAAGAGCAGTCTTGGTAACATATGGGCATTAGTAAGAGCAATCTTGGTAATATAAGGGCGTTAATAAGAGCAGTCTTTGTAATATAGGGGCATTAGTAAGACCAATCTTGGTAATATATGGGTGTTAGTAAAAGCATTCTTGGTAATATAGGGGCATTTGTAAGAGCAATCTTGGTAATATAGGTGCGCTAGTAAGAGCAGTCTTGGTAATATATGGGCATTAGTAAGAGCAATCTTGGTAATATATGGGCGTTAGTAAGAGCAGTCATGGTAATATAGGGGCGTTAGTAAGAGCAGTCTTGGTAATATAGGGGCATTAGTAGGAGCAATTTTGGTGATATATGGGCATTAGTAAGAGCAATCTTGGTAAAATGGGGCGTTAGTAAGAGCAATCTTGGTAATATAAGGCATTGGTAAGAACAATCTTGGTAATATGGGGCGTTAGTAAGAGCAATCTTGGTAATATAGGGCATTAGTAAGAGCAATATTGGTAATATTGGGGCGTTAGTAAGAGCAATCTTGGTAATATAGGGGTGTTAGTAAGAGCATTCTTGATAATATAGGGGCATTAGTAAGAGCAATCTTGGTAACATAGGGCATTCGTAAGAGCAATCTTGGTAATATAGGGGCGTTAATAAGAGCAATCTTGGTAATAAAAGGGCGTTAATAAGAGTAGTCTTGGTAAAATAAGGCATTAGTAAAAGCAATCTTGGTAATATAGGGGCCTTCGTAACAGCAATCCTGGTAACATAGGGGCGTTAGTAAGAGCAATCTTGGTAATATAGGGCATTAGTAAGAGCAATCTTTGTAATATTGGTGCGTTAATAAGAGCAATCTTGGTAATATAGGGCATTAGTAAGAGCAATCTTGGTAATATAGGGGTGTTAATAAGAGCAACCTTGGTCATATAGGGGCATTAGTAAGAGCATTCTTGGTAATATAGGTGCGTTAGTAAGAGTGACCTTGGTATTATAGGGGCATTAGTAAGAGCAGTCTTGGTAATATAGGGGCATTAGTAAGAGCAACCTTGGTAATTTAGGGGTGTTAGTAAGAGCAATCTTGGTAATATAGGGGCGTTATTAAGTGCAACCTTGGTAATATAGGGGCATTTGTAAGAGCAATCTTGGTAATGTAGGGGCGTTAGTAAGAGCAGTCTTGGTAATATATGGGCATTAATGGGCGTTATTAAGAGCAACATTGGTAATATATGTGTGTTAGTAAGAGCAGTCTTGGTAATATAGGGGCGTTAATAAGAGCAATCTTGGTAATATAGGGGCATATATGAGAGCAATCTTGGTAATATAGGGCATTAGTAAGAGCAATCTTGGTAATATCGGGGCATTTGTAAGAGCAATCTTGGTAATATAGGGGCGTTAATAAGAGCAATCTTGGTAATATAGGGGCGTTAATAAGAGCAGTCTTGGTAATATAGGGCATTAGTAGGAGCAATCTTGGTAATATAGGGCATTAGTAAGAGCAATCTTGGTAATATAGGGCATTAGTAAGAGCAATCTTGGTAATATAGCGGCGTTAATAAGAGCAACCTTGGTAATATAGGGCATTAGTAAGAGCAACCTTGGTAATATAGGGGCGTTAGTAAGAGCAATCTTGGTAATATAAGGGCGTTAATAAGAGCAATCTTGGTAATATAGGGCGTTAGTAAGAGCAATCTTGGTAATATGGGGGAGTTAATTAGAGCAATCTTGGTAATATAGGGGCATTAATAAGAGCAATCTTGGTAATATAGGGCATTAGTAAGCGCACTCTTGGTAGTATAGGGGTTTTTGTAAGAGCAATATTGGTAATATGGGGCATTAGTAAGAGCAATCTTGGTAATATAGGGGCGTTAATAAGAGCAATCTTGGTAATAAAAGGGCGTTAATAAGAGTAGTCTTGGTAAAATAAGGCATTAGTAAAAGCAATCTTGGTAATATAGGGCATTAGTAAGAGCAATCTTGGTAATATAGGGGCGTTCGTAAGAGCAATCCTGGTAACATAGGGGCGTTAATAAGAGCAATCTTGGTAATATAGGGCATTAGTAAGAGCAATCTTTGTAATATTGGGGCATTAATAAGAGCAATCTTGGTAATATAGGGCATTAGTAAGAGCAATCTTGGTAATATAGGGGTGTTAATAAGAGCAATCTTGATAATATAGGGCATTTGTAAGAGCAATCTTGCTAATATAGGGCATTAGTAAGAGCAATGTTGGTAATACATTGGGCGTTAGTACGAGCAATCTTGGTAATATATGGGGCGTTAGTAAGAGCAATCTTGTTAATATGGGGCGTTAGGAAGAGCAATCTTGATAATATAGGGGCGTTAGTAAGAGCAATCTTGGTAATATAGGGGCGTTAGTAAGAGCAATCTCGGTAATATAGGGGCATTAGTAAGAGCAATCTTGGTAATATAGGGGCTTTTGTAAGAGCAATCTTGGAAATATAGGGGCGTTAGTAAGTGCAGTCTTGGTAATATAGGGGCGTTAATAAGGGCAATCTTGGTAATATAGGGGTGTTAATAAGAGCAATCTTGGTAATATATGGGGCTTTAGGAAGAGCAATCTTGGTGATATATGGGCATCACTAAGAACAATCTTGGTTATATGGGGCGTTAGTAAGAGCAGTCTTGGTAATATATGGGCGTTAGTAAGAGAAACCTTGGTAATACAGGGGCATTAGTAAGAGCAGTCTTGGTCATATATGGGGCTTTAGGAAGAGTAATCTTGGTAATATATGGGCATTACTAAGAACAATCTTGGGAATATGGGGCGTTAGTAAGAGCAATCTTGGTAATATAGGGGTGTTAGTAAGAGCAATCTTGGTAATATAGGGGTGTTACTAAGAGCAGTCTTGGTAATATAGGGCATTCGTAAAAGCAATCTTGGTAATATAGGGCATTAGTAAGAGCAAACTTGGTAATATAGGGGCGTTAGTAAGAGCAATCTTGGCAATATAGGGGCATTAATTAGAGCAATCTTTGTAAAATAGGGCATTACTAAGTGCATTCTAGGTAATATGGGGCGTTAGTAAGAGCAATCTTGGTAATATGGGGCGTTAGGAAGTGCAATCTTGTTAATATAGGGGCGTTAGTAAGAGCAATCTTGGTAATATAGGGGCGTTAGTAAGAGCAATCTTGGTAATACAGGGGCGTTAGTAAGAGCAATCTTGGTGATATAGGGGCATTTGTTAGAGATATCTTGGTAATATAGGGGCGTTTGTAAGAGCAACCGTGGTAATATAGGGGCGTTTGTAAGAGCAATCTTGGTAATATAGGGGCGTTAATAAGATCCACCTTGGTAATATAGGGGCATTAGTAAGAGCATTCTTGGTAATATAGAGCTGTTAGTAAGAGCAACCTTGATAATATAGGGGCATTAGTAAGAGCAGTCTTGGTGATATATGGGCATTATTAAGAGCAATCTTGGGATTATGGGGCGTTAGTGAGAGCAATCTTGGTAATATAGGGGCGTTAGTAAGAGCAATCTTGGTAATATAGTGGCGTTAATAAGAGCAATCTTGATAATATAGGGGCGTTAATAAGAGCAATCTTGGTAATATAGGGCATTGGTAAGAGCAATCTTGGTAATATGGGTCGTTAGTAAGAGCAATCTTGGTAATATGGAGTGTTAGGAAGAGCAATCTTGGTAATATAGGGGCGTTAGTAAGAGCAATCCTATTAATATAGGGGCGTTAGTAAGAGCAATCTTGGTAATATAGGGGCATTAGGAAGAGGAATCTTGGTAATATAGGGGCGTTAGTAAGAGCAATCTTGGTAATATAGGGACGTTAGTAAGAGCAATATTGGTAATATAGGGGCATAAGTAAGAGCAATCTTGGTAATATAGGGCATTAGTAAGAGCAATCTTGGTAATATAGGGGCGTTCGTAAGAGCAATCTTGGTAACATAGGGGTGTTAATAAGAGCAATCTTGGTAATGTAGGGCATTAGTAAGAGCAATCTTTGTAATATTGGGGCATTAATAAGAGCAATCTTGGTAATATAGGGCATTAGTAAGAGCAATCTTGGTAATATAGGGGTGTTAATAAGAGCAATCCTATTAATATAGGGGCGTTAGTAAGAGCAATCTTGGTAATATAGGGGTGTTAGTAAGAGCATTCTTGGTAATATAGGGGCATTAGTAAGAGCAATCTTGGTAATAAAAGGGCGTTAATAAGAGCAGTCTTGGTAAAATAAGGCATTAGTAAAAGCAATCTTGGTAATATAGGACATTAGTAAGAGCAATCTTGGTAATATAGGGGCGTTCGTAAGAGCAATCTTGGTAACATAGGGGTGTTAATAAGAGCAATCTTGGTAATGTAGGGCATTAGTAAGAGCAATCTTTGTAATATTGGGGCATTAATAAGAGCAATCTTGGTAATATAGGGCATTAGTAAGAGCAATCTTGGTAATATAGGGGTGTTAATAAGAGCAATCTTGATAATATAGGGCATTTGTAAGCGCAATCTTGGTAATATAGGGCATTAGTAAGTGCAATCTTGGTAATATGGGGCATTAGTAAGAGCAATGTTGGTAATACATTGGGCGTTAGTACGAGCAATCTAGTTAATATATGGGGCGTTAGTAAGAGCAATCTTGGTAATATAGGGGCGTTAGTAATAGCAATCTTGGTAATATAGGGGCATTAGTAAGAGCAATCTTGGTAATATAGGGGCGTTTTTAAGAGCAGTCTTGGTAATATAGGGGCATTAATAAGAGAAATCTTGGTAATATAGGGGCGTTAATAAGAGCAATCTTGGTAATATAGGGGCGTTAATAAGAGCAATCTTGGTATTATGGGGCGTTAGTAAGAGCAATCTTGGTAATATATGGGGCATTAGGAAGAGCAATCTTGGTAATATATGGGCATTACCAAGATCAATCTTGGTAATATGGGGCGTTAGTAAGAGCAGTCTTGGTAATATATGGGCGTTAGTAAGAGCAATCTTGGTAATATCTGGGCATTAGTAAGAGTAATCTTGGTAATATAGGGGCATTAGTAAGAGCAACCTTGGTAATATGAGGCATTAGTAAGAGCATTCTTGGTAATATAGGTGCGTTAGTAAGAGCGACCTTGGTATTATAGGGGCATTAGTAAGAGCAGTCTTGGTAATATAGGGGCATTAGTAAGAGCAACCTTGGTAATATAGGGGTGTTAGTAAGATCAATCTTGGTAATATAGGGGCGTTATTAAGTGCAACCTTGGTAATATAGGGGCATTTGTAAGAGCAATCTTGGTAATGTAGGGGCGTTAGTAAGAGCAGTCTTGGTAATATATGGGCATTAGTAAGAGCAATCTTGGTAATATAGGGGCGTTAGTAAGAGCAGTCTTGGTAATATAGGGGCATTATTCAGACCAATCTTGGCAATATATGGGCGTTAGTAAGAGCATTCTTGGTAATTTAGGGGCATTTGTAAGAGCAATCTTGCGAATATAGGTGCGCTAGTAAGAGCAGTCTTGGTAATATATGGGCATTTGTAAGAGCAATCTTGGTAATATAGGGGCGTTAGTAAGAGCAGTCTTTGTAATATAGGGGCATTAGTAAGACCAATCTTGGTAATATATGGGTGTTAGTAAAAGCATTCTTGGTAATATAGGGGCATTTGTAAGAGCAATCTTGGTAATATAGGTGCGCTAGTAAGAGCAGTCTTGCTAATATATGGGCATTAGTAAGAGCAATCTTGGTAATTTCTGGGCGTTAGTAAGAGCAATCTTGGTAATATAGGGGCGTTAGTAAGAGCATTCATGGTAATATAGGGGCATTAGTAAGAGCAGTCTTGGTAATATAGGGGCGTTAGTAGGAGCAATTTTGGTGATATATGGGCTTTTGTAAGAGCAATCTTGGTAAAATGGGGCGTTAGTAAGAGCAATCTTGGTAATATAAGGCATTGGTAAGAACAATCTTGGTAATATGGGGCGTTAGTAAGAGCAATCTTGGTAATATAGGGCATTAGTAAGAGCAATATTGGTAATATAGGGGCGTTAGTAAGAGCAATCTTGGTAATATAGGGGTGTTAGTAAGAGCATTCTTGATAATATAGGGGCATTAGTAAGAGCAATCTTGGTAACATAGGGCATTAGTAAGAGCAATCTTGGTAATATAGGGGCGTTAATAAGAGCAATCTTGGTAATAAAAGGGCGTTAATAAGAGTAGTCTTGGTAAAATAAGGCATTAGTAAAAGCAATCTTGGTAATATAGGGCATTAGTAAGAGCAATCTTGGTAATATAGGGGCGTTCGTAACAGCAATCCTGTTAACATAGGGGCGTTAGTAAGAGCAATCTTGGTAATATAGGGCATTAGTAAGAGCAATCTTTGTAATATTGGGGCGTTAATAAGAGCAATCTTGGTAATATAGGGCATTAGTAAGAGTAATCTTGGTAATATAGGGGTGTTAATAAGAGCAACCTTGGTCATATAGGGGCATTAGTAAGAGCATTCTTGGTAATATAGGTGCGTTAGTAAGAGTGACCTTGGTATTATAGGGGCATTAGTAAGAGCAGTCTTGGTAATATAGGGGCATTAGTAAGAGCAACCTTGGTAATTTAGGGGTGTTAGTAAGAGCAATCTTGGTAATGTAGGGGCGTTAGTAAGAGCAGTCTTGGTAATATATGGGCATTAATGGGCATTATTAAGAGCAACATTGGTAATATATGTGTGTTAGTAAGAGCAGTCTTGGTAATATAGGGGCGTTAATAAGAGCAATCTTGGTAATATAGGGGCATATATGAGAGCAATCTTGGTAATATAGGGCATTAGTAAGAGCAATCTTGGTAATATAGGGGCGTTAATAAGAGCAGTCTTGGTAATATAGGGCATTAGTAAGAGCAATCTTGGTAATATAGCGGCGTTAATAAGAGCAACCTTGGTAATATAGGGGCGTTAGTAAGAGCAACCTTGGTAATATAGGGGCGTTAGTAAGAGCAATCTTGGTAATATAAGGGCGTTAATAAGAGCAATCTTGGTAATATAGGGCGTTAGTAAGAGCAATCTTGGTAATATGGGGGAGTTAATTAGAGCAATCTTGGTAATATAGGGGCATTAGTAAGAGCAACCTTGGTAATATAGGGGCGTTAGTAAGAGCAATCTTGGTAATATAAGGGCGTTAATAAGAGCAATCTTGGTAATATAGGGCGTTAGTAAGAGCAATCTTGGTAATATGGGGGAGTTAATTAGAGCAATCTTGGTAATATAGGGGCATTAATAAGAGCAATCTTGGTAATATAAGGCATTAGTAAGCGCACTCTTGGTAGTATAGGGGTTTTTGTAAGAGCAATATTGGTAATATGGGGCATTTGTAAGAGCAATCTTGGTAATATAGGGGCGTTAATAAGAGCAATCTTGGTAATAAAAGGGCGTTAATAAGAGTAGTCTTGGTAAAATAAGGCATTAGTAAAAGCAATCTTGGTAATATAGGGCATTAGTAAGAGCAATCTTGGTAATATAGGGGCGTTCGTAAGAGCAATCCTGGTAACATAGGGGCGTTAATAAGAGCAATCTTGGTAATATAGGGCATTAGTAAGAGCAATCTTTGTAATATTGGGGCATTAATAAGAGCAATCTTGGTAATATAGGGCATTAGTAAGAGCAATCTTGGTAATATAGGGGTGTTAATAAGAGCAATCTTGATAATATAGGGCATTTGTAAGAGCAATCTTGCTAATATAGGGCATTAGTAAGTGCAATCTTGGTAATATGGGGCGTTAGTAAGAGCAATGTTGGTAATACATTGGGCGTTAGTACGAGCAATCTTGGTAATATATGGGGCGTTAGTAAGAGCAATCTTGTTAATATGGGGCGTTAGGAAGAGCAATCTTGATAATATAGGGGCGTTAGTAAGAGCAATCTCGGTAATATAGGGGCGTTAGTAAGAGCAATCTTGGTAATATAGGGGCATTAGTAAGAGCAATCTTGGTAATATAGGGGCGTTTGTAAGAGCAGTCTTGGTAATATAGGGGCGTTAATAAGAGCAATCTTGGTAATATAGGGGCGTTAGTAAGAGCAATCTTGGTAAAATATGGGGCATTAGGAAGAGCAATCTTGGTAATATATGGGCATTACCAAGATCAATCTTGGTAATATGGGGCGTTAGTCAGAGCAGTCTTGGTAATATGGGGCGTTAGTCAGAGCAGTCTTGGTAATATATGGGCGTTAGTAAGAGCAATCTTGGTAATATAGGGGCATTAGTAAGAGCAACCTTGGTAATATAGGGGCATTAGTAAGAGCATTCTTGGTAATATAGGGGCATTAGTAAGAGCAGTCTTGGTATTATAGGGGCATTAGTAAGAGCAACCTTGGTAATGTAGGGGCATTAGTAAGAGCATTCTTGGTAATATAGGTGCGTTAGTAAGAGTGACCTTGGTATTATAGGGGCATTAGTAAGAGCAGTCTTGGTAATATAGGGGCATTAGTATGAGCAATCTTGGTAATATAGGTGCGCTAGTAAGAGCAGTCTTGGTAATATATGGGCATTAATGGGCGTTACTAAGAGCAACATTGGTAATATATGTGTGTTAGTAAGAGCAGTCTTGGTAATATAGGGGCGTTAATAAGAGCAATCTTGGTAATATAGGGGCATATATGAGAGCAATCTTGGTAATATAGGGCATTAGTAAGAGCAATCTTGGTAATATCGGGTCGTTTGTAAGAGCAATCTTGGTAATATAGCGGCGTTAATAAGAGCAACCTTGGTAATATAGGGGCGTTAGTAAGAGCAATCTTGGTAATATAAGGGCGTTAATAAGAGCAATCTTGGTAATATAGGGCATTAGTAAGAGCAATCTTGGTAATATGGGGGAGTTAATTAGAGCAATCTTGGTAATATAGGGGCATTAATAAGAGCAATCTTGGTAATATAGGGCCATTTGTAAGAGCAGTCTTGATAATATAGGGGCGTTAGTAAGAGCAATCTTGGTAATCACAGAATCACAGAATCACAGAAACCCCACAGTGCAGATAGAGGCCATTGCGGCCCATCGAGCCTGCACCGACACATATCCCACCCTATCCCCGTAACCCCACGTATTTAATCCCCCCTAACACTAAGGGTCAATTTATCATAGCCAATCAACCTAACCCGCACATCTTTGGACTGTGGGAGGAAACCGGAGCACCCGGAGGAAACCCACGCAAACACGGGGAGAATGTGCAAACTCCACACAGACAGTTGCCCGAGGCCGGATTTGAACCCGGGTCCCTGGCGCTAATATAGGGTCATTAGTAAGAGCAGTCTTGGTAATATAGGGGCATTAGTAAGAGCAGCCTTGGTAATATATGGGCATTAGTAAGAGCAGTCTTGGTAATATAGGGGTATTAGTAAGAGCAGTCTTGGTAATATAGGGGCATTAGTAAGAGCAGTCTTGGTAATATAGGGGCATTAGTAAGAGCAGACTTGGTAATATATGGGCATTAGTAAGAGCAGTCTTGGTAATATAGGGGCATTAGTAAGAGCAATCTTAGTAATATAGGGGCGTTAGTAAGAGCAGTCTTGGTAATATAGGGATGTTAGTAAGAGCAACCTTGGTAATATAGGGGCGTTAGTAAGAGCAACCTTGGTAATATAGGGGCGGTAGTAAGCGCAGTCTTGGTAATATGGGGCGTTAGTAAGCGCAGTCTTGGTAATATAGGGGCGTTAGTAAGAGGAACCTTGGTAATATAGGGGCGTTAGTAAGAGCAGTCTTGATACTATAGCGGCGTTAGTATGAGCATTCTTGGTAATATAGGGGCATTAGTAAGAGCAATCTTGGTAATAGATGGGCATTAGTAAGAGTAACCTTGGTAATATATGGACATTAGTAAGAGTATTGTTCGTAATAAATGGGCATTAGTAAGAGCAATCCTGGTAATATATGGGCATTAGTAAGAGCAATCTTGGTAATATAGGGGCATTAGTAAGAGCAATCTTGGTAATATAGAGGCTTTAGTAAGAGCAGTTTTGGCACTATATGGACGTTAGTTAGAGCAGTTTTGGTAATTTAGGGGCGTTTGTAAGAGCAATCTTGTTAATATATGGGCGTTAGTAAGAGCGGTTTTGATAATTTAGGGAACTTTTTTCAGAGCAGTCTTGGGAATATATGGGCAGGGATCGAGATTGCTGTCTTAGAATTGAATGCAAATGTAGGGAGGTTATGCCTCAGTTATACAGGGCATTGGTGAGACCACATCTGGTGTACTTTGTACAGTATTGGTCTGCTTATTTAAATAAGGATGTAAATGCATTGGAAGCAGTTCAGAGAAGGTTTACTCGACGAATACCTGGAACGGGCGGGTTGTCTTATGAGGAAAGTTTAGACAGGCTAGGCTTGTATCTGCTGGAGTTTACAAGAGTAAGATGTGACTTGATTGAAACAAAAAAGATCCTGAGGGGTCTTGACAGCGTGGATGTGGAGAGGATGTTTCCTCTTGTGGGAGAATCTAGAACTAGTGGTCACTGTTTAAAAATAAGAGGTCGTCCATTTAAAATAGAGATGAGGAGAATTTTTTTTTCTCTCAGAGGGCCGTGAGTCTTTGGAGCTCTCTTCCTCAGAGGGCGATAGAAGCAGAGTCTTTGACTATTTTTACGACAGAGGTAGATAGATTCTTGATAAGCAAGGGGGTAAAAGATTATCGGGGTTGGCGGGGAATGTGGAGTAATCAGATCAGCCATGATCTTACTGAATGGCGGAGCAGGCTCGAGGGGCCTAATTCGTATGTTTGTATGTACGTATGTATGATCATAGCTGGGCGAGTCCTACATTTGGCTTTGGGGAAGTTCTGGCACTGTTCGCATTCCAAAACACTATCCAGTGACCTGATAAGTGTCTGGTGTGAAGAGGATGGGATTGGGCTCATTGTGGAATATTCAACCATAGCATCATCACCAATCAGTCTGTGCAGAATCAACATGGTGAGTAAAGACTTGGTGAGATACCAGAGGTCTGAGTCCATATTTAACAGTGAACTGCACGAATCTCTACTTTCAAGAGAGGAGGTGGAGGAGAGAGAAAATAAACAGTGGCCCCTCTATAACACACCCATCCAATTATATACAGCACTAACAAATTATATACAGCTCCATCTAATTATATACAGCTCTAATTATATACAACTCTAACTAATTATATACAAATCTATCTAATTAAACAATCTAAGGATATACATCTCTTTCTAATTATACACATCTAATTATATGCATCCATATATATAAAACTAGCTGGGGGTGCCCGGCGGTGCCGAGGCTTTTTTGAGGGCATGTTGTTGTTGGAAGAGAGAGAGAGCGAGTTGGGGGGAAGAGAGAGCGCGAGTTGGGGGGGAAGAGAGAGAGCGACTGGGGGGAAGAGAGAGAGTGACTGGGGGGAAGAGAGAGAGTGACTGGGGGGAAGAGAGAGAGCGACTGGGGGGAAGAGAGAGAGCGACTGGGGGGAAGAGAGAGAGCATCTGGGGGGGAGAGAGAGAGCATCTGGGGGGAAGAGAGAGAGCGACTGGGGGGGAAGAGAGAGAGCGACTGGGGGGAAGAGAGAGAGCGACTGGGGGGAAGAGAGAGAGCGACTGGGGGGAAGAGAGAGAGTGACTGGGGGGAAGAGAGAGAGCGACTGGGGGGAAGAGAGAGAGCGACTGGGGGGAAGAGAGAGAGCGACTGGGGGGGGAAGAGAGAGAGCGAGAGACGGGGGAGTGAGCGCGACTGGGAGGGAAGAGAGAGAGCGACGGGGGGAAGAGAGCGAGAGACTGGGGGGGAAGAGAGAGAGCGAGAGACGGGGGAAGAGAGAGAGCGAGAGACTGGGGGGAAGAGAGAGAGCGAGAGACTGGGGGGAAGAGAGAGAGCGAGAGACTTGGGGGGAAGAGAGAGAGCGACTGGGGGGAAGGGGGAGGAAGGGGAAGGGGAGGAGGGGAAGGGGGAGGAAGGGAAGGGGGGAGGAAGGGAAGGGGGAGGAAGGGAAGGGGGGAGGGGGAGAGGAAGGGTATAAAATTATACACATCTCTAATTGTACACATCTTTAATTATACACAGCAAAGTAATAATTATATATTTCTCTAATTATATGCATCCAATTATACACATTTCTTTTTAACTGTATTCATCTACCCAACTATATCTAATTATACACATCTATCTAATTAATTATATGCATCTCTCTCTAATTATACGCATCTATCTAATTATATATAATTCTTGAATTTCTGCCTTATTTCAGCTGAATTCAATAGTTTAATTTAAATCCATCAGAAAGTAAACAATGATTCAAGGCAATGAGCCAACATATCCTGGATGAATTTTTCACATAGTACAGAAGATGGGCAAAAGGTGGAAACACAATTCATCTTCCTCAGTGCACCGAGAAACTGCAGTGTTTCATTTAACATTTCAAATACTATTCAGAAGTATAATGTTTAACATTGAGTTTTGAAATGAATAGCTTTGGGGAGAAGACTGAATGGTGCAGTGGGTCAGCACACTATCCTGTCTCAGAGAGAGGACTGTGAACTGTCCATAACTCTGTACTAATTTTGGATAAATTGGTTGGCATGGATGCATTTGGTGTCACTCTTCTGAATTTGAATAGAGATACATTTTGGAGCCAGATTAGTTTGCATCTGGCCTTTTCTATATGAGGCAGTGTTGGATAACTACTCTTGCATGGTAAAGCTGGAAAGTTATCAACCAGATCAGCATGTTTCAGGCATGCTCCTGGCAAGGTCCTGGCCTGTGCTCAAAAGCTCACCTGGTTTGGGGACTGATGCCAAGTGGCTGCTGTAGGCTTCCTGCAGCAGCGCAAAGCGGGTGGCAGCCTATGGGACATTATTGAGAGAAAATGTGACACCTGATGTCACACCAAGTAGTGATAGGCACGGAGCCATTTGCACCTTCGCTTGTCGAGTATGCCCACAATAGGGAGGCACATCTGAGGGAAATCTGGCCAGTACGTCCTGTGAATAATTTCAGGTTATAAGCGAGATATCGAACATAACTGGACCAGCCACATAAATACTGTGGCTACAGGAGCAGGTCAGAGGCTGGGTATTCTGTGGCGAGTGTCTCACCTCCTAACTCCCCAAAGCCTTTCTACCATCTACAAGGCACAAGCCAGGAGTGTGATGGAATACTCTCCACTTGCCTGGATGAGTGCAGCTATAACAGCACTCAAAAATTTCGACACCACCTAGGAGAAAGCAATCTGTTTGATTGGCACCCCATCCACCACCTTAAACATTTACTCTCTCCTCCACCGGCGTACTATGGCTGCAGTGTGTATCATCTACAAGATTTACTGCAGCAACTCACCAAGGCTTCTTCGGCAGCACCTCCCAAACCCATGACCTCTACCACCTAGAGGGACAAGGGCAGCAGGTGCATGGGAACACCATCACCTGCAAATTCCCCTTCAAGTCACACACCATCTTGACTTGGAAATATATCGCCGATCCTTCATCATTGCTAGGTCAAAATCCTGGAACTCCCTCACCATGCAGACTGCAGCAGTTCAAGAAGGCGGCTCACCACCACCTTCTCAAGGTGTGGGATGAGCAATAAATGCCTGCTTGCCAGTGACGCCCACATCCCATGAATTAATAAATAAAATTAAAAACTGGAAGATAGTACAGAATGACCTCCATATAATAGAAGGTACATTCTGTCAAGGAAGATGTCTAAA
>NC_140987.1:246370001-246372501 GCF_052327205.1 Somniosus microcephalus
CTCGCTCTCCTTCCCTCTCTCTCTCTCTCTCTCCTTCCCTCTCTCTCTCCTTCCCTCTCTCTCACAATTCACAATTCACAATTCAAATGCTTTATTGGCATGAAAGTTTACAGAGAACCATATTGCCAAAGCTTTCACAACAAAAAAGTACAGTTTTCCAACATTCTGTAGGTGTCAAACAATTTTGACCCTTGTTGGGTACATACAATATTACTTTTAAACAATATTAATTTAAACAGTCTTTGTACATCATTGGGTACATTCAGTATTAATTTTAAACAGTCCTCAGGTTGTGACATGTTGTTACATATTTGGCACCAAGGTATGGTCTGTCTCCTTCTCCCAGGACTAATCTTAATTTTGACAGGTCATCCAAATCTTTGAAATCTGGGGTTGTTTGGCTGAGCCTGTTAAATAATATGTTTCTTGATGTGTTGAATTTTTCGCATTTTAGGAGGAAATGCATTTCTGTTTCAACCTCGCCGGTCAGACATTGATCACATATTCTATTCTCTCTAGGCTGCCAGGATTTCTTGTATCTCCCTTTTTCAATTGCCAGTTGGTGGTCGCTTAGTCTGTACCTGGTGAGGGTCTGTCTCTGTTTTGTGTCTCTGATGGTCGAGAGATAGTCTGCCAGTTTATATTCTCTTTTTAGGGCCCGGTAACATTCTAATCTGCTTTGGCTTTTGGTTATTTTGTTCCAATGTTCCAGGTAGGTTTCTTTGCATTGTTTAATGGTTTGGTTCACTCGGATTGGTGTTTGGACGGCAGTGTTGGTCTGGGACTGGTCAGGGTCCGGCTGAGTAGGAGTACTTAGTCTCAGTAGCAGCTGACTCAGGGGACTCCTTTCTGGGTTTAGCTCTTGGGTCTGGAAGGCTTTAAAATGAAGGGTGTCTGGGGAGCTAGTTTTGAGGTGATTTAGGAATTTTAGTGCTCGTTTTTGGATGTTTATTATCAGTGGGTATCTGCCTAGTTCGGCTCTGCATGCATTTGTTGGTGTTTTCCTTTGGGTGCGAAGGATGCTTCGGCAAAATTCTGCATGTAGGGCTTCTATTGTGTGTTTTTCCCATTTAGTGTAGCTATGGTGATTTAGCGGGCCCCATACTTCACTACCGTACAGCGCAATGGGCAGGATTATGCTGTCAAATATTTTGAGCCAGATTTTGATTGGGATTTGGATGTTGTAGAATTTTCTTTTTATTGCATATAGGGCTCTTCGGGCTTTTTCTTTTAGTGCATTCACTGCCTATGCTGAAGCTCCCTGATGCTGTAATGGTTAGACCAAGGTAAGTGTAGCTCATAGTGTGTCCTATGATGGTATCACTGAGAGTAAACTGGTATTTGTTTTCCTGACACCTGGGCCTTTTTTGAAAAATCATGATGTTGGTTTTCTTTAGATTTACTGTTAGAGCCCAGTTTTGGCAGTATTTGTCGAGTAGGTCTAGTTGTTGCTGTAATCCCTGTTCTGTGGGAGACAGCAGAACCAGGTCGTCCGCATAGAACAGGGATTTCACTTCTCCATCCAGGAGACAGAGACCCGGTGACTCGCTTTGCTCCAGCATGTCTGCTAATTCATTTATGTATATGTTGAACAGGGTCAGGCTCAAATTGCAGCCCTGCCGGACGCCTCTTCTCTGGGTGAAGAAACCGGTGCGTTTGTCTCCAATTTTGACCCCGCATTTATTTTTCAGATACATCGATTTAATAAGGTCATAGACTTTGCCCCCTATTCCGCACTGAAGAAGTTTATAATAGAGCCCTTCGTGCCAGATAGAGTCAAAGGCTTTCTTGAAGCCAATGAAACAAGCGAATATTTTCCCATTTTTTGTTTGGTGTATATGTTTTTCAATGAGAGTGTGAAGGGTATAGATATGGTCGGTGGTGCGGTGTTTTGGAAGAAAGCCTATTTGATTTTTTTCTGAGGATATTATGTTTGTTAAGAAAATCCAGTAATCTACTATTTAGAATACTGCGGAATAATTTCCCTAGACAACTGTTGACACAGATGCCGCGGTAGTTATTTGGGTCTGATTTGTTTCCACTTTTATATATGGGAGAGATGAGACCTTGGCACCAGATATCGGGGAAACAGCCTGAACGTAATATGATGTTGAATAACTTGAGTACCACACCCCGCATCTCCATATTGCTGAACTTGAGCATTTCATTTTTGATGTTGTCTGGACCACAGGCTTTCTTTAGGTGGAGAGATTTTGTTTTGTGGCCAGTTCTTTCCATGTGATTGGGGAGTCTAGAGGGTTTTGGTTGTCTTAATTGTTGCTTCTAATGTGTGGAGTTTTTCTGTGACATGATGTTGACTTGGGTTTGTTTCGTTTATTGGGATGTCTTTGTAGAGGTTTTCAAAATGTGTTCTCCAGATGTCGCCATCTTGGATTGGTAATGCTTGCAATTGTGTTGTACTCAGGTTATTCCACATTTCCCAGAATTGATTTGGATTAGTGGAGTTTTCAATTTCTTCGAGTATTTTGTGGGTATAATT